>NW_007578552.1:131869-160956 GCF_000690725.1 Stegastes partitus | reverse complement strand
GGGGGGGGGGAGGCAGGAGCGGAGACTAGGGCTGGTGACGGGGGAGAAGGGACTGAGGGGCTATAATGGGGTTTGGGACATGGGAGGGGCGAGTCATTGAGGAGAGGAAGGAGGAGGGGAGGGGGCAAGGAAAGGAAAGGCCGGTACTGTAAAAGGATGGAGTGGGTGAGGTGTCTGGTTAGGAAACAAAGAATTAAAATCGCTTCACTGCAAACATTAATCTGAAGTAGATAAATATAAATAATGCTCATATTCTATGGGTTGGGGTTGCACAGCTCCTTTATGAGTACACACACATATAAATACAATATTTAAGTCGTAAAAACTGAGCATTTCGCTTTACTAGCTTTCTAATGTTTGGTATCACCAATAATTTTTCATATTTTTGATCCACATTGCTACTTTTTTCCACTCTTGGGGCAACAGGCCGGAACCTGTATACATGATACGTGGTTAATACATTTTCAGCACCCCAAACTGCAACATTAGTAATATGTTGACTTTATACTGAATGCCACCTTCGTGAATGAAAATACAAACCCAAAAACCTTTAAAAAAAATACTAATTTTATAGATTTAACTACCTAAAGTAAATGTTTTAAATATTACAAATAGAAATTTAAGGAAAATAAAAGACTTCATCCTCGTGGAACCCTACTTTTTCTACATTTTTCCGCTACACTGCTTCCACTTTGGTGAGATTTAGACTGAGCTCGTAGCCAGACTGACCCCTTCCCCCATATGGGCTCCTACTGCCAGCGTCTTTCAGCTGTTGCGCAGGACTCACTGTCACTTGGCTCCACACACACACACACACACCCACACACACACACACACACACAATGCATAGCCAATGGATAGACCGGACCCCGGCATCCGTCCTCAGAGGGGCATTGGCCCTCAGCCAGACAAGCCTGAGCTGGGGCCCCTGTCGCACTGAAAGACTAGAGGAACACTAATGGTTAACTCCGAGTCGAGCCGCGAGGAAGAGTCTGGGGGAGACGAGGAGGACCGTTTTAATATGATCCAGTTTGGAACTCCATAACACATATTCCGATTTCATTAGGGGCCAAAGATGGAGCCTTATGTCGGCAGCATTAGCAGTTATAGGGGTGACTGTGTTCGTCTGCTTGACACTGCGTAAAAGAGGGTTAGGGCCTGCAGGATGAAGACACGAACAGGGAGGAGGGGGAGAGAGAGAGAGAGAGAGATAGAGAAAGAGAGAGTTCGTGGCCCTCCCAGTTAGGTTATGGCACTGCAGCATGGACAAATCCATGAGCAAGCGAAACCACTGTTTTAAATAGCAGGTATCTGGTGTCAGCCTGCCCTGAGAGAGGCCCTCTCCATCAATATGTTCCTTTGCCCTTGTCTGCTCCTGATATCTTTATCTTGTCAGGACCTCTCCTGTATGTTCCACCTCAATGGCTTCCGTCTGTGCTCGCCCTGTCCTGATGTGCAGATGGACCCCTGCTGGTCAATCCGCTATAGAGGCCTCGAGGCTGGATGGTTGGCGGAGTTTGGTGGGGGGGCGAGAGCGGGAGGGGTTAAGGTGCAGTGGGGGTGAGCTGAAGGCAGTCTTATGTCAACCTGTAGTCTACAGGGGCCTCATTACACAGACGCCAATGGAGAAGCTTTTAGAGGGTAATTAGACCATTACAGATAGCCAGGGGAATAAATGAGCACTCCCTATGTCCTCTGAATAAATGAGATGTTAAAATGTGCAACTACTCTTTTCAATCGCTAATGCTTTTGGAGGAATGTTTCCTCTTTGTCTCAGAAATAGAGAAATACACAGCTTTGCGTGCGGAGCGCAGAAACCAGCGCAAATATGTTTAATCCTAAAAGTGTAATTCATACGCTGTGCTTTTTCCACATTTGATTTGGTGTGACCGTTTCTATCGTAAATCCACTGTGTTGAAATTGACTCGACACAGACTGTACAACGGTGCGGTGGCAGGAGGAAGCTTCCACTGTTCTTTCCTGTAATTTCGAGCTTACCCTGAGATGAAAATGGGACCGGGATTGTGGGAAATGACAGATGCGGCTCGGGAGGGCCATTGAAGAGGTCATATGTCATCACGGGGTCGCACATTCCCTTTGAGGAGGAGGCGGGCGCTCGCCTTCCCACACTACCTGGGGAGACGAGGCCCTGGGAAGGCAGCTAACCTGGACTCCGCTCACCTGTCAGTCTTGCTCATAAGCACATCCTGGATCTGTTGTTAGCCAGTCTGGCTGCTCTACATGAGTTTTTCTGCTCATGCTAAGAAAAAAAAAAAAAAAAGACGCTCCGGCAATGTGATATATTTCTATAAAAAGAAGCATTTCACTCCCCTGACTTTGTATATCAGCTACACTCTCGCCCTCGTGTCTCTAGCTGGAAGCCTTGTACTGTAGCTTTATCACATATTACACCTATAAATCATCGCCATCATCAGTGCCATGTTCTTTTGCCTGGTATGTCCTGCCAGTGTTAGAGTTTCTGACAGACGGGCGCCTGCACTATATTTCACGTCTGTCTGTCCCCTTCGCTTTTAGACTCTTGCAATGTGTGTGTGTGTGTGTGTGTGTGTGTGTGAAAGGAGCCCAGTGTGTGTGATTTTAATAGCCGCCGGTTACCTGCTCACACATGATACCCCCGCAGCCTGCTTGGGCAGATGGCTATTACTTTCCAGTTGTGAAAATCAAGCTTATATAAACACAGGCAAGACTGAGATGCACTGGACCAAGTGTGGTGTCCCTCTGATAGATAGTATTGGTTAATGTGTGTGTGTGTGTGAGTGTGTGTGTGTGAGATGAGGGCTGATTCTCTGGCGTCTGTCATGCGCAGCCTGTCCTGTGGAAATCATTAAGTAGGAGCATTAGGCCGTCACTTCCTGGCAAAGCATGCAAGTGAGATGAAGAGCTTTATCACTTTCCAGGACAGGTGGGAACATTATTGAAGGCAGCGCGAGTGTTAGTGGCAGATCTGAATCAAACATTTTTTAATCTTGATTGGAAGTTTTGTGGATATTTTGAATCTGTAGATTATTATTTTTCTCCTTTCTCCTATAAAAACAAAACACTCCCTTTAAATCTACAGGCCCATCTCTGAGCTTATTTGCTGACATCCAGCTGTAATTTTCCGGCTTCATTAATTGTGGCCACTTCTTCGTGTTTTGGTATGAAACCTGAACTTCTCACTGCCTTGAAACTCAATATTCCTTTTAGTGTCAAGGTTGGCCCTGTCGTGTTGCCTCTCTCATGGAATCTGCCGTCATGTGACTTGCCCCCACTGTCCCGAAGCTGCCGAGATTATCGATCACTTCGCTGTTGTGAGTGAGACGTTTACTGTAGCCTCGTATTTGCTGCGCACCGGAGAGCTGCTTCTCTGTACAGCAGCCAATCGATAGATAATATCGCGGTGAATTATTCATCCGCTTCGACCTGTGGTCAATGTAATACTTAATAATAATAATAATAATAATAATAATAATAATAATAATAATAATAATAATAAACTCTATAATTTAATAGCAATCCTGTATTTGCATATTTACAACATGAACAATGCAGTCGGTCGATTTTAATTAAAATTAATTGTTTCATGTTGCGCAATAGAAACAATACAAACAAATTAATAAATAAGTACAAATTACATTTCAGTTCGTGCAGCGGTTTTTAATTGTGGAAAACAAAAATTATGACGCAATTTGTTTGTTTTTTGTTGTTGTTGTTTTTTTTTACCGTTAAGCTTGTAGGTTATTATAAAGGCAAAAAAACAATAACTTTTTTCATTTTTAAACTTTTTTTATTCTAAATTAAAATGATCAGATCATTCATTTTTCATACTTGCTTTATCTATTTCGCAGCTTTAACAGCTAATTATTGTATGGACATATAAGGTGAATTAATTCTAAATTATTTTTAGCTTTTTGCTGTTTATCGTAATTTTTGAACAAATATTTATTCTATGTCTATTTGAATAATTTCTTTTGAAAATCATGATGATATTGTTTTTTGTCATTTTGCGCATTTTTCCGCAGAGCCGTCCACCGAAGAAAGCCTAATTGTCTTTAAAGCAGCGCATGCTCTGAAGGCTATTCATTAAAAACCTAATTAGGCGGAGGACAGTTTGCTTGAGACCGAGCGAAGCGTTGGCCGCTCGGCTAATTAGTGCGGAGTGGAGATGAGGATAATGAGGCCGATCAGGTGTCTGGCTGACTGCTGGCCTCTGCTCGCTCTGAAGCGGTCAGTGGCTGGAAGCCCTGCGAGGCCGAGGCCCCGTAAACCCTCCACCGAGGATGGAGCTTTGATGTACATGTACCGCCATCTACTGGACGCACATCTGCCAGGAACACACGGATGAAATGACACACAAAGTACTTGGTTGTTCTATTCTGAAGTAGATAGTGACACTGACTCCAAATTTAAAATATTAGAGTAGTGCAGAGAAATTAGGAGTTTTTAGTCTAGTGAGCAAATAAAAGTGATATCAAAATATAATATTATGATTTTGTGCTTTATTGTTCACGTTACAGTTGCTCAGGCGTTTTCAGTTTGATAGAATCTCTCCATCTGTGTATCCCAAAAGGTGCTATATAAATTATTATTGCTACTGCTTTTATGAAACCTGTGATGGATAGGTAATGTGTCTAATGAATCTGAAAGGCCCCTTCAGAGCTGTCGGGTGGATTATATTCTTTGAAACTTCTATTTTGCATCCGTGCACTTCACCCCGTGGGTCAAGAAAGCAGCAAAAGGCCTTTTAAGCAAAAAAATACTGTACACAAGCCAAAAATCCTGAAAAGAGCTTTATAATAATGCTGAAACTGTGTGTGTGTGTGTGTGTGTGTGTGTGTGTTTGCGTGGGGAAATCCCACATGTGCCTGCCTGAACTCAGAGCCCTCTCCGGGTATGTATCGAGCCCGGCCCGGACAGGACCCTTGGGTGGCATAAACTATACTTTTGCTCCATAAAATGATCAATAATAATTATGTCAAAGTTAGAGCTCCTATCACAGAATAACTTGATTGGGACGCCGGGGAGTGTTTGTTTGAGTTCTCCGTTGCCCTATTAAGAACAAGGCACTTCATTCATTCTTGCTTGCTTGCGTTTTTTTTTTTTTTTTTTTTTTTGCATGTTCCTTGAACTTCACGCAAACTCGCTTGAATTTTATCCAACGCCAGTAGACATTCGTTGTAAAACAGCTCTTGTATCATTTCCACTTCGCTGGTCAACTTTCACCCAGCATCACCTCTGACCACACTCCTCTGTCTGAAACCTTCATAAGCTTTCCACAGATTTCTCCAACAGCATAAACTCTCAAACATCTCTGGCACAAATTATAGTCTGTGATCCGTTTTGGCATGGGTAGAATACAAAATAAACTGCCTCTAATTGTGATGCTTTGACCATCTTCCCTCTGACTGTTATTTAGCTTGGCTGCTGCCCGGGGCTTTGTGGTTTCAACTCAAATAGTTCAGTCAGTGTGAGAGAGAGAACACATTATTATTCTCGCTGCCCGCTACACTGCACATGCTAATAAGGGAAGACCACTTGGATGTTTTTTTAAAAAAGAGAAGGGGGGGTGAGACGGTGATGTCATCAGAGTGTTTTATCTGAGTTGGGATCTCATGGGGGTGTAGTTTCCTCTGGTAGAGACTCGGGGGCCCAAGAGTGAACCCGTGGCTTTGCCAGGGAGCCTGTTTAAGGAGATTACTCAGTCACCACACCTTTGTTGCATTATGGGCCAGACTGAAAGGCCTTGCACTGTGGACATCCCAGTGAGATGCCATACTGATAGCTTTTTGACACTCAAATGAAAAGCATTCATCTGAGCACATTTCTGACTTTCTGTCTTTTAGAGGTTGGAGAAAGATTTTAAAATTTCCACTTACTCTGAATACGGAGGACTCTTATAGACAAGAGTTTCCTTGTTAATTATGTTATTCTTGATTCCTAATGAATCATCAAATGTATGATCAAAGACAATATTGTAAGTGTAATATGATTTTATTTCAATTGCACAGCATTAACTGTGCATAGCAGGCTCATAAAATCAGACAACACTACCTTATACGGTCCTAGTCTCACACAACACAGATCCAATGTACTGAACAAATAACAATTTCAAAAAAAGAGCAAGACACTAAATAAAGTGGAATACCCTTTTAGAATTTACTGCTCACCCACAATAAAATGAAGTCACTTGCTCATCGCCTTGTAAAGAGATGGCTGGAGTCCTCAGTGCACTCTGCATCCTCAGTATTTTAGAGATATGAAGTGATGAGTACAGCATTATTTTCATGCTACCTTTAGGTTTCCTGAAGAGCGGCTCTGAAGCTGCCACCATCTTGGCAGTGCCTTATTCTCAGCTAATTCAAAAATGACTTAAAGAGATGCATGGTTAGTGGAGCTGAGGTGGTCCATGCAAGTGGACTGTGATAGCACCCACCTGCCCCTCAGAGCAGCCACACCTTCAGTTATGCTTTAAATCAATTTAAACTGGTGAGTCGTATACAAAGGTCTCCCTCCTTGCATTTGTCATTCATGAGGAAATTAGCAACAGAGAGCAATATTAATTTTAGTATCAGGTTGTAAACATGTTTATTTCTGCTGTAAAGTTGCTCATTTTAACATGGAGGTCTATGAGGGTTGAGTTGCTTTTGGATTCTGCCTCTAGTGGCTATTTGAGGAACTGTTTTTGACACTTGTGTGTTGGTTTCATTTTTCTGCACCGGCAGTTGCAACTTGAGTATAATGCAGTACATATTTAGCAAACATTCGTTTTACTATATAAATATATTCTCACAAAATGCATAACTTTGAAACGTATTTGGCAATCACTGAAATAAATTGCTGCCAACAACAAATCTGAGACAAGAGAGTTATGTCAAATTTATATTAGCTCGCAAAACACCCATGGCTGTCCTTAGCGCCAACTAAAATTAAAATAATGGTTGTTAAATAAAGAAATATCTATTTTGATGAAGTAAAACCTCAGTTGGCGCACATAACAAAATGAGTCATTTGCTAAATCTAATTATGGTGAAGGGGGAGAAAGGTTAAGGCTAATTGACTTGAAAGACTTTAACAAGCTGACTCGAGTGGAATTTATACGATTTTGTGTGGTTTAATATAAATTCATATAATAATACTACACAAAGCTTAAATTCAAAGTTAATTCATTATACATTTGGAAATCGTTATCAATAGAAACAACAGCCTAACAAAACAAAAATACTGTAATTATAATTCTGCAAGATCTTCTTTAAATAATTAAAATGAAGATTATTTTCAACATTTAACAAACTATTAAAATGACAAAATGGAAAACTGAACGACTAGATTTCACTGGTAGATACAGATCTGCATTTTTGTAGGTTCTGTGGTAAGTCTGAACATTCAAAACCTCTTTCCTGCTTTTGAAGGTGCTGCTCCCTGCATTTGTAGGGCAAACATGGGGTAAACGTTACCCTTATTGGCCATGGCAGAAGAGGAATGGGGGGGGGGCAGGCTGAGACTCGGCCTGATCCGGGTAGGCGGGGGAGTGCCACAGTATAGTCCAGCCACACAGAACTTGATTTTATTGCCCTGATAAAACGTCCTCCAGGGTAATCATGACAGGCAGTTGCCCCTTTTCATGCACACACTGCAATGGCACCGCAAGAAACCAGAGAGAAAATCACACATCCCATTTCTCACAGCGGCCGGTCCTCCTTGCTGCGGCCCAAAACGCGTTTTATGGTCATTTCCCCCCCTGCTCGCTGCAGATGGGTTAAATATTACATCAAAGCTTCTTTAATGTTTCACCTCTCACATTTCTTCTCAGTATCGAGTTCAAAACTAGTGTAGGCTGCGTTTTTACAGTAGATTTAATGGATCAATGTCCATAATCACATTAGCACTGGCTTAACGTATAACAAATTTCACCGTACCAGCATCAAAGACCTGACCTCTTGTTATAATCGGGCATAGCATCTTTTCCTCCACTCAAGATCTATGGACTCTCTGATAGTGGGTGAAAAAGAAAATTGTCAAGGGGGTGATAAGCTGTAGTGTACGCAGCTCAGAGAGAAGCTGTATGAGAGAAAAGCATTTGTCCCCCATAGTCATAAAGTCACAGATGCTTTGTGCACCTCCTTACTGTTTTCATGGATTACCCTGATAATCGTTTCCTTATCTAAAGACTCTTTTATTGTTTGTGCTTCTCAGCGGGATAAAGCTCTAATCAGAAGGGACTCTCAGGCAAAATAAGACGCATTTCAGACTACCAGACAAATGTGCAAAGGAAGGAGGCCTAAACGATTGATGCAATTGTGACAGGAAAAAAAAAAAGAAAAAAGAATGAAATATGATGTCTGACAAAAATATACAACAGCAGCCATCACTCAGCACTTCCTGTACAAGGCCAACAGGCCATCAATGAATAATCCAGATTAGCAAAAGATTCAAACAGACAAACTGCAGACAAACTAGAATTGATGGCTTCCACTGAGCCACTCAGGGAACCGGCCATGACGTAAAAGGAAAAACATGTCAGGTTCCCCCGGCCAGGTTAATCAAGACAAGTTTCCCCTGCAGAAAGATGTGTGTGTGCGTTTGATTGCACCCTGGTGCTTTCTGCGTGTGTGTGCATGCATGTGGGAACCCATTGCTCATTCATAATATGCAATCTTATTTTACGGCTGATTGTATTTGCCATACATAGGCTGTTTGCATGAGGTCTCTGCCCATATTCCTCTACCCAGCGCAGCATAAATAAACAGGAACACTCGATAATCCATCATCCTGTGTGCTGTGGGAGTGTGCCCAACACAAACATGGCTTCTGTTTTCTATCTGTGTCTGTGTGAGAGAGGCTGTGTGTGAGGGCTAGGATGGGTAGCAGCATTATGTTAGTGCTGCTGATTGTCCATGGCTGTGAAACATAAACCTCCTGCACTAAATGAGGATTATACAAATGAGCTTCCTCTGTGCTCTTTGTCTCTGTGTCCCACCGCCTGGACAAGACACAGAGTAGGAAGTACGCTTTGTTTCACCGCTCCAACAGTTCTTTGAAGTGCTTTAAAGAGTGTGTTTGTGAAGGGCTGGAAAAGGGGCTACGATGACTTGGTGGGAGGTAGGAAACTGGCTTGATAATTGGAGGGTTTTTATTTTCTGTTTATTTAGTCACAAATAGCTGTTTGTGATTTACTTTGGCCATTCAAACAGCATTACGCTAAAAAAAAATAAAGTGCTAACTGGAATCACAAAAGCTCTACTTACTGATTACATGGAAGAAACAAGAGCTTCTTCAAAGAACCATATCTTCAAAAAGGTGACTCAAAGAAACATAAAAATGTGTTCCTTTAAGCACCATGAAGAGATAGTTCTTTGGGGATCCACCTGGTTCTACTTTGATGAAGGGACGATGAAAATTTTTTGAACAAAAAATGCACTTCTGGGTCCGTTCCATCATATTACATTTAATTTTTTCGACTGTGGACTGTTGATCAAGCAGAATAACAAATTACAACATGTCAGCTTTGGGATTTGAGAAACGTTGATGGCCATTTCTCACTGTTTGTTGATGTTTTATAAACTAAATGATTAATTGTTATTGAAAATATTGTTAGCTGTAGCTCTAATTGTATGCTATTACTTGACACCAAACCAAATAACTTTTAAAGAAATGAACATTTAGTACTTTTTAGAACCACATAAAGTACAACAAGAAGAATCCCCTTGATAAAAAGGCTCTTCAAGTGATGATAAAGAACCAGAGAGTCCTCTGAAAAACCATTTAAAACCATTGTTTTTCTGAGTAAGTCATACCGTCATGTGTTAGTATGCATAGAAAAGAGTATAAAGTTCCAATGAGAATCCACAAACCGGCTGGAAAAACTGCTCTTTTTTTTCACTCGACAGGTTTTCAGTCCAAAGTAGCACTAAACCTGCAGGAGCTGCTCTGATGGCAGCAGTAGAAGTCCGTGGATGTTTGATTCCCAGGCGTAAAAAGAAGCTTTTCACATGGAGTAACAGAGGTGGCCACATCAGAACCAAACAGGGCTCTGGATTAACATTGATACATATCTGAATAAACAAAAAGGTCCCCAGAGACCAAAGATGTATCTGTAAAGTTAATTCTCCACAGTATGTGACTAGTTACTGCAGGTAAATTGGTGCCTTATGTCAGATTCATGGTCACAACTGACCTCATCTACAGTATTTTCTGCTTCGGCCTATAGCTTAACTTCCCTGTTGCCGCTCTTGTCATATAACGCCAACAGCTACTCCGGAGCAGAAATCCAAATAGTAACAATGGTAGGGCTATTGTACCCGGCATAATGCACTATACAATATCCTCATTCATTGCATGAGCACTTTATTTACAGAACCCTCTGGGTAATGCAATGCCACACTCTGATCACACACCAGCCCACTGCATGTAATTATCCTCAGCCTGCTCTCCAATCTGTCACTGCCCAAACTAATTTGTAAGTGTGCATGTACAGTGATTAAAGAAATTTCTGTGCCACTGCAAGAAAAAAAAAAAAAAAAAAACAAGAAACGGGGGTTTTATCACTCCCCTCCGACCCTCCTCCACATTCGGGGAATTCTCCAAGTATGAGGCGAAGCTGCCATGTCAGAGTGAGCCAGGCAGACATGTACAGATCGCCAACTTCGCTAATGCATCTGAGGCGCTGGTGCGGCAGTCAAGTCATAATAATTAAAGACATACAGCATCTCAGGGCTTCATTAATCATGGTTTATATGGACTTTGAAGCCCTAATGAAAAACAGCCTGCCTCCCCGGGTTTATTGTGTCTGTACAAATTGTGGGGATGGTATACGCCAGGAATGTCCCCCTCCTGACCGGCTGTTACAGGATGTGGTGATGGAAAACAAAAAGATAAGATTTGGTGCAAAGTCTAGAGGTGGTTATGGAAAGGTCAGTGGTCAAGGCTGTTTATGTAGACGCTGAGTGCCGTTCAATCAGACATAACTGAGCTGCTGACAGTGACGGCAGCGGGAGTTTGCAGGTCTTTGTGTTTGTACGTTTGTCCTGTTGCGTGTTCGATAAGATCCACTCAGTGGTCAGCGTTTAGCGCAAAATCCCAACCTGCGGTGCACTCGAGATTAAACTTGCACTTTCACATATCATCATCTTTGATTTGCCTCTAGTTTCTCAGATTCTCACCAAGCTCTCCAACCCGTTTTTGGAGGTGCATTTCAGTGAGATCAGAGTGAGAGATTACTGGGTATTAAGCTCTCAGTGCCAGAAGTGGAAATTACAGAGAGGTTGTCAACGCCAGAGTTCTCTCTGCTTGTTTTCTCCTAGAGAGAGGGAGGTAATGCTTTACTCAACATGTTTCATCCCAATGGCTTGTGACTGGTCCCTGGCAGTGCTATCGGAGGGTGAGTCACAGCCAGAAGTATGTGCAGCTCGACAAAAGCGAAGGACAACAAAAGAGGGAGAGACTGCTCAGGACTCCAGTCCAGGACACATGCGTCTTCTCCCAATAAAAGTCCCTTTGGCAGGTTTACATTGCATTAGTCTGCTGAACCAAAGGAAATATACAGTAGAGGGCAGAGAGGAGAGCATCCATCATTCTAAAAGCAAAGGATGATGCAATTTTGTTTTCTTCCTAATGAGGCAGGTGCAAATACCTTCCTTTGGTCTCAGAGGTAAGCTGTTATTATTTAGAATTATAATCTGACTTATACATTTGTGTCTGTTTGAACTAACTGCATGCATGGAACAAATAGATAAGAATTGTTAGATTCCGTCCGCTGCAGCTCCACAGTAAAACAGAATTGTGTGTGGTAACTACCTGGCAGTGATTTATTTCCTCCCTAACAAAAGTTCCTCACTTAAATTTGTCATTTTATGGAGTGCCTCTGACAGAGCACAACTGATAGATGAAAGTTAAAGTGGCCTCTTGGAGTAAACAAGTCAGAAAGCTTGGCTGAATTAAAGGAAGGGGTGGAGGGGGGGGAAGCAGGCTGCGCTTATTTGAGTGCCAACAACCACCGTGTGCTCTCTAGACCCTGCGGTTTGTCAGCGTTCCTCCCAGGTGAGCTCACACTGGGCCAACCCCTCCACCCTCACCCCTGCCTCAGGAAGAAAAAGTGTCCTGAGCTCTCCGGCTTGACTCACACAATATTTTGCTGGTAGTCAAAACAAAATTAGCACTGGTTTGTTATTTCTAGTTAGCTCATCTGTGACCCCTGTCTTCGTCCGCTCTGAGGAGGAGGAGGGGAATGTTTAGTTGCATCCTTTTACTTTCTACATATTAGGATGGGAAGGGTAGCAGTAGCGGCTGATACTTCTAGTTTCGTTTCAGGTGACTGAGGATTTCCACTGAACGGGAGATTTACATCTGTGTTTGTGAACATCTGTCCAGCGCCGAGCGAGAGCTTGAATCCTTTCCAAGTCTTCTTAAACTGCATCTGATCCTCGTCTTTAATAGGGATCAGTTAAGCATTTTTGTTATCATTTTTCATTACCATGAAGCTAAAGAAACACTCTGAGGGGAGCGAGTTTAAAAAAGCAATTAACAGCATTAACGTGTCAACCACAAAGGACTCAATAATACAATTAAGGAGTTACGTGAATCAATAGAGTAGAAGGAGATTACGAATAAAAAAAGCACTTAAGTATTATAAGATTATCTGGAAATTGACAATGTTGGAGTAGATGAAATAAGAGTAATGAGAAAATTATTGACCTGGAAATGCAATGTTTTCTGACTACAAGTTTGGTTAATGTGGCCCACACATACAGTCTACTGGGCCCACAGCAGCACTGGACCTCGCTGCTACCTTGAAAAGTCAACCTAGAGAATGGCGCCATCCTGTGTTGAGCATGTGCACTACAGATTGATGCAAAATATCTGTCCCTACAAACAAATAGTCAATATTATGTGTCTACAGTAAGGGAGGCTTGTTGTTTAAGTACATTATAAGCCCCAAAAAGTGTTTCTAGGTTCTTTTTATGGCAACACACTTAACAGTTTGGGTTCTGGACTGTTGAGCAGAATGTATTATAAGGTGCCAGTTTGGGATTTGAGAGTTAATGATGGACTTTTCTTACTGTTTTCTGATGTTTTTGTAAGTTAAATGGTGAAAATGCCTTTAATTAGTACGCTTGCCACCAAACCAAATAGCTCCAATAAAAATGAAAAAAAAACCCAGCAGCACCGGATGTCACTTTTACCAGGAAGATAATGGGTTGCAGTTTAGGTTGTAGAAGTAGTATAGTATAGTGTAGTATAGGCTGCAGTTTCAGGACCACACTTTTAGGGCCCTTGTCTTTCACAACATCATAACCTATTGATAAGGGTGATAACTAAAATGTGCACAAATGTGACTTTCTGTACAAGTACTTACAGTTTCAAATCACTATTCCACTCAAACAGTCATTTTTAAATAACAATTTACAGTTTTTAAAGGTTTATTGCTCCCAAATACTACTTTCTGCCCTGCATGTTTAACTTGGCTGCTAAGAGTTGCATGTTGAGCAAATTGTGCATAATCAGCATAATTTCAAGGTTTACCAGACACCTCATTTAAATGATTTCAATGTTAAACAAATCAAACTTGATTCACACTTAGTCATCTCGCTACAACTGCCACTCATCTTGTGATCCTTGCATCAATATGTGCTGCTCCCTTAGCTTTTCCAATTCAACAGGCAGTGCTGCTGCAAAAAGCAAGGGTCCTAGAAACGTGGCCCTATAACTGCAGTCTTGAAAATATAACCTTCAGTGCTGCAGACACACAAAATACTACAAGGTGCCATTATTGAGATACAACTAGAGTTTGACTGAGCTGTCTAACTGTTGATAACAACAGGCTGTAAATGTCAAGACTGGTGATCTGACACATTGCAAGATGCAAAACAAGATCAAATTGCCGTTCTGCATCCTATATTTTTGGCATCTTGCTGTAGGGATAATACAACACAAAAACAACCATTGCATTTTTTATTTTTTTATTTGACGATGTTATAATATTGTTGAGCAATATCAAGAGGTGTTTTCAGCTTCCATTAAGATTTGCACATTATTACATATAATAGGAATAAATAAATAAGTAAGAAATATATATATGTAAAGTTATTTTAAATATTGAAATATGTTGCAATTAATTGTTTAGTTGTCTATTGACATTAATACTGAGAATGAAAGCTTTGCCTCCAAATACAGGAAAAAACCTGACAACAGCATCAGCGACTTGCAAGCACACTATCAAGATGACATCTCCCTCTGTGTCTTTTACCTGTCAAACTGGTAGTTTCATATTCACAACCTGTGCATGTATTTCTGTGTCCTCTCACTGTCATATGCCGTGGAAATGGTTCACAAGAACCTTTATCAAGGTTGCAAGAAGTTCCTTACTCTCTCCATTGCTACTGTTTCCGTTGCTTCTGTTTCCTTTACCACCCCGGGAGAGGCAAAGTCCACTTCATCCGACTCCCTTTTGGGGTGCAGGAAGAGGTAGTACATCACGAGACACACCAGTCCTAGTACTGACCCGCCAAAGATTAAACCAATGACTACCAGCAGAAATGTGCTTGCCTCCAGTCCTGGCTTCAAAAAAACCAACAATATTGGGGCGGCAACATTTACAACAGAGTAGAAAAAGTAATAGAAGGTCATTTCTCCTTTTGTGTTCTGTCCTTTCACGTTGAAAAAGGTGAACATGAGGATGACTCCTATGACTGCCCGGTAGAGCATTTCAAGGCTCCTGGATTTGCAGAAGTCGGTTCCAAGGAAGTGTGTCCATGTTGTTCCCAGCAGCCAGATGACAGTGAGGGCTATTGTGCTGTAGATGCTTAATATGAGGAGGAGGCTGTAGCTGAGAATGTGGCTGGTAATGGTACAGACTTTGTAAAGGAGGTAGATGGCTGTGGGGAGGCCAGAGGACATCTCTCTGATGTCGGGATGAGACCTGCGCATGCAGCAGCGATAGTCCACCAATGCCCAGGCAGCACTGAAGAAGGAGAAGGCCATGGATAAATCTGAAAGAAAAGGACAGGTGGTATAAATAATGATTCTGTACATTTGTGAACATGCAAATCACCTTCCACCTCTACTTACACTGCATGGCTGAGCCCTTGTCGTGGCCTAGTAATATGTAGATCTGTAGAAGCAGCTGGGGAACATTCTCCAGGAAAGCCTCAAACAGTTTCAACATGCTCAGATCAGTCGCCATACAGAACAGTTTCTTGTGCTCAACTTCTTTTTCTTCATTTGTATCAGCATTTGTTGGTCTCCAAATCACGTCGATGCCTTTCTTCAGCAGGAGATAATATCTAGCAACAGGCAAAGCACAACAGAAACAAAGTCAGACTGGCTGCCACTATGCAAAACATTTCTGAAGAATTACTTTGCTTTGCTGCTGCACAGACAGTGATGCATGTGTACATCTTGTTCCTGAAGTCATGCAATACATGATGGCTTGAATGTGGTCATTCTCGTTTGCACATTCCAAAACACCATGCTGTTGTGCATGCTGCACGTTTTGAGCAACAGCGTGCAGGCACTCCTTGTTACACAAGCAGCTCATGTTAGTTGACAGATAGCAAGTGTTAAGCAGCTGTGATCTTATCAGAGTTGTCATTTTCATTACATACCTGGTGAAGATGCCTATTCCGCACACATGCAGGACAGCAAGTTCACATTTTGACAGGCCTTGTATGGTTGTTTCTCTCTCTGGGTAGGTGAGAGCATCACTCATGTCGTCCCAGTACCAGGCACAGCTAAAGACCTGGGTTACCAGCAGCCCAGTCAGAACAAACATTACAGTCAGTCCACTCCACAGATAGTGACCTTCTTGGAAATATTTCAGAGCCAGTCCAATGTCCGTCCATATGTCAAACACATACAAGAAGAGTCCGAGAATGGTGAATAACCATCGCCGTCTGGAGTACTGTCCGTCTGACTGAGCCATCATATCATCAATTAAAAAGGTAAGCCAGTGAAGATAGAAAATTCTTTGTGCTCAG
Organism: Stegastes partitus; assembly: GCF_000690725.1. Lineage (NCBI taxonomy): Eukaryota > Metazoa > Chordata > Actinopteri > Pomacentridae > Stegastes > Stegastes partitus. The sequence goes on along the minus strand of NW_007578552.1, from coordinate 144,985 downwards.
TTTTGCTTTGAAGTTTCTTGACAAAAGCTGCTGTGGACGTTTTCCAGCCGTTCAGGAGCCGCTTTGGTCAATCTGTAAAAATAATAGAAACAAACATTGTTAGCAATAAAAAAAAAAAGAATAAATTAAAAAACAAAGACACTGTTATGAACATGCACAAAGAGTTTGTTAATATACAAGTTTACCACAATTTAAAAGAAAACTCTGTGTTAGCTGAAGATTTGAAATGCAATGACAGCAGTGAGGAACTGCATCATGTTTTCCTGCCCTTCAGTTTCTGTCATAAACGGTTTAGTATATCAAGTCCTGATAAACAGCACACTTAGATATGTTGTACAGAAATAATCAGTGACGACGTAAACAGCGATGACATACTTATATAATTAGAACTCTTACCTAAGACGCATTGTGTTTTTATCCTGGTTGTCACAGACCAGCATTAAATACCTATTTGCTAAATCACGCAATATATCAACGACTTAGAAAGATTCCACTTGTGAAAAGACACATTTAAAGGCAAATTCACCTCCACAAAATGAATCCATTGCTGTGTAACTTTCTGTACTTTCCAAGAGCTGCTTTCTAAACTGTTCTGAGCTGATCTTCAAATCTCAATTTGATTAGATTCTGTTTAAAGAATTCCACACTGTTGTCAGTGCACATCATCCTACTGAGATCACAGCTACAATAAAGAACTCTATCACACACATACAGAATTAAAAACAGTATTTGAACTTACCTGTACATTTTCCTCATGGTAGAGAAGTGTGTATACTCACAGAAGCGAACCGTTCTGCATGTGGCAGTTCTCTTTCTCTTTCTCTGAAATTTATGACAAGCTCCGCCTCAACCAACACTGAACTTATATGGTCAAAACGGACACAGAGATAATTACGTAATAGCCTTTGCCAGTATGTATGTAGGTGTGTGTGTGTGTGTGTGTGTGTGTGTGTGTGTGTGTGTGTGTGTGGGTCTGTGGGTGACACACTTTGTACTTCCTTAAAACAGTTCTCAATTCTTTATATCGCAGACATTTTTCAAATGTCTAAAAACAGTGGATAGAGAAGAGTCTGCATTTTCCCAAACACATACTTTCATTTTCCAAATGAAAATTCCTGAATGAAAACGGGTGTGTCTTTTAAATGCGAACTGGGATAATGCCTCACTCACTGACATTCCCGTAATCGAGGTGATTGCTGGAAGTGTGTGAATCATTTCACCTGAACAACCCTGTTGAGCGTCATGATTTCCAAAAGGGGGACATTACAAACTTAAAAAAACTCTAAAAGAAGGAATATGAAAGTCTAAATTAGGAATTACAATCACAATCCTCACACACACACACACACACACACACACACACACACACACACACACACACACACATGCACCTTGGATTTCCTGGCAACCACTATGGCAACCTTTGCCCGGTAGAGTCTCTCACCCACAGGACAACACCTGTTGGCAGGTCTCACGGACAGTTACGACATAGTTTCAATACTATTTACTTTTGTTATAGTTTTGGTATATAAGACCTTTTCATGGCCTTGCGTGCAGTTCATTGTGTGGTAACGCCATGGGACGTGAGGCTCTTGATCACGTATTTGATCACCACACTGGTGAGGAGGAGAGAGGCCAGGAAACTGACAGTGAGGACAGATTAGAGGAGGAAGTGTCAGAAGATGAAGACGATACAGAATATACTCCAGACCGTGGTGTGGATGGAGGTGAATCTAGGGGGAATTTCAAGAGGAGTCTTTTCCTGGAGGAGTTGGAGAAAGCCATGCTGGCACCCCACATGCAACAATGCCAACACCTTCCACGAACACCAGACACTGCAGAGAGAGATGCAAGGCCGAGAAGCAAAATCACTTGTTACAAGCAAGAAGTGACAAAAGGAAGAGATGCAGTCTATGTGTGCCAAGAGACATGAAAACAAGCATAATGTGCCATAAATGCAATTCATATATGTACAAGGCACATGCAACAACCTGCACATATTGTCTAACATGTGTATGAGAAAAAACCCCATTGAAGTTTGCGTTAACCCACTCCAAGTTCAGAAGCCTGATTTTGTTTTTCTGTTATCAGGCCTAAACATGTCTGATATCTTATCTATGCACCACTTCACTTGAGTCGATGGAGCCTATCCCAGCTGACTCAGGGCAAAGGCAGGTTCATCTGGACAGGTCACCAGTCTATCTCAGGGAGACAAACAAGCACACTCACAGTCACACCTATGAACAATTAAGAATCACCAATTAACCTCAATATGTTTTTGGACTGTGTGGGAGGAAGATGGAGAACCCGGAGAGAACCCACACTGCATGGGGAGAACATGTAAACTCCACGCAGAAAGATCCCAGGTGTCCTAACTGGGGCGCAAACTGGGGATCTTCTAGCTATGAGGTTACGGTACTAACCACCAACCCCCAATGCATGAACACTGTAATGTTATTGTTCTTGTTAGTTGTTCTTAAATGTATTAAGTTAATGATCTTGGGATGTTGTGAAATTGACAAGTTTTGGGGAAAATTTTCTTTGTACACAATTAAAATCTTCCCAGTCAAAAGTGACCAGTAACACAACAGATGACACAACAGGTGTTACTTTGTGTGACTGTATAAAGATGTTAATGTTTTCAAAACAAATGTCCCTGGTAACTTTGACCCAGACTAGTCTGTGATAGACAATATATTATGTTTTATCTGATTTATTCTTGTAGTCAAAATAATCCAGAAATGATGTTTTTTTTAGAACTCAAGATGTGTATTATCAGATACACGAGGCCTAGAGGCCATACATAACAAATAGAAGTTCAAAACTTGTAATGTTCACAAGAACTTGAGTTTTTAAAAAAAAAAGTAACACAACAAATAGTGATACAATATGCAATAATACAGTTTTTATGATAAGTCTTAATGGAACAGTCATTTTTGACCTGGAACACAAAACTGTTTAACACAAATGAACACAACATGAGGGTTAAAGAGGATCAAAGAGTAGTCCTGTGGGCTACATAAACCTCTGGGAAACTACAAATTTTACTTCCCTTTGTTTGTTGTGCTGAAAAATAAATTAGATGTAACGTGTTAATTAGAGAGTGGAGTAGCTGGAGACTGATTTTGTTGTCTTTCAGGGCAGCCAGGGTAGCTGTTCCTCCCTGTTTCCAGCTTCTCTTGAGGCTACGCTAATCAGCAACTGGCTGTCTTCATGTTTAAAAGACAGATATGAAAGTGGTATAGAGTTTTTTGTTTGAATCTTGGCAATATATGAGCACATTTTTAAAATTGTTGAACAATTTCTTTAAACATAGGTTGATACAGGAGTGTGCACCATAGTATTATATAAAAAAAAAGTACAGGTATTAAATCTAGATTTTGACACAGGACAAGACAAAACACCACCACAGAGGAAGTGTCACAAAGTGGAAACAAGAACCAGCTGGTAAAGCAGCCTTGTTCAATCGGTAAAGCCTCATTTTCCTGTCTTTAGTCAAGAGCATGGTATTTCAATTTGCAAGCATTATTTTTTCATTTTACTTTCAAATTTTGTAGTGCTCGCTCTCTAAACCCTGCCCAGTGCAAATCTGCTCTGCTTCTGCTCACAAACTGTCTCACTGAGATATTCTCACAAATGTCCTGTGCTTTAGTTTAAGTGCACATTTAGGCTGCTTCTGTGCACTCACAAAACATCTGGTGTCTGGTCCCTGTCAGATGCCCCCTACCACTTAAATTCTTGGTATGACATTGGCCAACAAACTCCTCCTTGCAGGTGTGCTTGCTTTGCTTCTTATGACATTTCTTAACGGGGATGTTTTACGTGAGAGCGAGAGCACAAATCTGAGAACAGAAGTTTTGTGAGTGCACAGAAGCAGTCTGAGCGTGAGGGGATGCAGCCGAGGACAGTTCTGACCAGGAAAAGAGCAGTTTTGCACCTGAGCAGCGGCTACTGGAAAGAGAGGGTGAAGTTTGGAGGGGAGATATGACAAAATTGGAACATAAAATGAAGAGGCAATGCTTGCAAATTGAAAGACTTGCTCTTGATGAAATATAAGAAAGTTGCTCCATAATTTTGCAATTTGCATTTGGAAACTAGACTTTCTGAGGCTGTAGCTTGGCCCTGTAACTCCAGAATCTGAGCCTGAGTGCCAGATATAGTTGAAAGCAGAGTTGCTATCTGCAGGCACTGAACTACTCCTTACACTCCAAACCTCTAGGCAGCGACAGAGAGCCCCAGCTGTTTCCTCTCCTGTGCGTAAAGAGCCTCGTTGGTCAATCGCAGCGGCTCGCTCTGTGGACCCTCCCACTAGCAGAAGGGTGACACGCCATTCAATTGCTGCCTGGCCCTGTGCATGTAGGAAGCAGGAGGGGGGCTTTGAGCGAACAGAAGAATATCGTACTATTTGATAGAAGGGGGGAAAAGGCCGCATTTGCGCTGCGTAAAGCAAAAGTTTGACGGAACTGCGTCGACATGGGGATCCGAAAAAAGACTAACAAGAACCCGCCGGTGCTAAGCCATGAGTTTGTCATCCAGAACCATGCAGATATTGTTTCCTGTGTTGCTATGGTGTTCCTCCTCGGGCTGATGTTTGAGGTAAGTCCACATGTTGAATGGGTTTTAATAGTGGATCGTGCGTCGGAGGGGATGCTCGGAGGACACAGCGGACCGACAGCTGGTGGACAGAATTGCCGAATACTCCCAATCTGTTCTCCTGGAAACTGACATGGCTGTCTGATCCATTCTTCACTCTACTTCCTCTCGTGATCGAAAGTTTTCTGTGCGCCGTGGCGTCGCGTTTGCTTTTTATTCTGCGCCTTGATGAACTCAACCAAGCAGCCAGGCGTTATCGTAAATATATCCCCTCTATTAAAGTGGAAGCTCGAGTTTACTTTCCATCTGGCGGCTTCACATCCTAAAATCGATATTTCAAATGACTCCTTTTCAGGCCCTGCGGTTTGTGCGCGTGACGAAAAAACAAACTCAATAAAAAAACTTAAAGTTGTGTATCCGCAACCGTGTTTGTGTGTAAATGTTTCAGCGTGTTGCAAGTTTGCAACGCTGTAGCTGTAGCATCTCGACGGCTGCGTTATTTCTGCAACACCCTGGACGCGCTTAGTTTACGCGTAGATGTGTTACGTGGCAATCATACAACGATTGAGAGGGCTGTCATCACCGAAACCCGCTTGCACCAAAACTGAAAGTTGTCCGCGAAGCTAAAGAGCGCTTTAAAAAAAAAGGAACTACATGCTGCAGTTTGACAATAGAGATCCGATCACACAACGCGACTGTTTCTGTCGTGCATTTTGCGCGACTTTAACTCAAATACGTGCTTCATTTTAAAGCATGTTTCATGCTCAGTGGAAAGCAACGTGTCATGTGGCCAGAGTTAAAACTGCCTCCTGTGTGGGCTTTTCAAAATAAAATTTATGTCAGCTGCTGCAACCTATATATTGTAAAAGAATAACAGCAGAGTTTATTTAATAATGGTCGTGGCTTATTTAAAATTGTAATAACTTCCAGAGAGCGTTTCTGCTTAATTTTCTAACAATTTGTCGCCCACGTAGCTATTTTGTTGTGAAGGAGGGATGTGCAGCTCCCCGCTTTAACCTTGTTTTTTGGGTAACTTGATACTTCTGTGTTAGCTGGTCCTCCAACACGTTTACATGATTGGATCTTTTTTTTTTTTTTTTATTTTTTTATTTCACTTAAATGATACAGTTATGCATACATAAATGTTATTTCATATTTGTGTCAGAGCTGCAGCAATTAGTTATATAGTTGTCAAAAGTTCTATTAATGTACAACTATTCTGATAACTAAACTACAACTAATTTGGTAATTGGTTTGAGTCTTCTTCTCTCTCTCTCTTTTTTCCCTTTGATTCCAGCTTCTGATATTAGAGTATATTTTTCTGGTTTCTCTATTTTTCTGTATCAATAAACTGTATGTCATTGGATTGTGCGTGAAACACAACATATGAGCATTTTGAGATTTAACTTTTTCACCATTTCCTCACATTGTATCGACCAAACAACTAATCAGTTAAAGGGCCGGCGTTATGCAAAATTACACTCATATGTTTTTGAATATAGTTTTCCAGAATAATCGTCATTGATTCATATTTTAATTTACTGCAAATATATGAGCCTGGATCCTCTTCCTGAAAGGAGTGTTGGTAGCAGCAGCTCAGTGAGATTTAAAGCTTCATACACTAAAACATTTCATCTCCAACAAGAGTAGATTAAACAAAACCAGGAGTAGATTGAACTCATTGTGCCGTACTTCAAGCTGAAACTTGAAACATCTTGTGGAGATGCATGAAACCTACACTAACCTGATAAAAAGAAGCATAATATCAGACCTTTAACTGAGAAAATAATTGCTTGAATAAACCAATTTGGTACTTTATCACCCTTATTTGTTGTTGCCATATTAATATATTCCATAGTCTCATAGTTTTGGCAGGTCTTTAAGTATTCTAAGCCTAAATATAATTGAATATCTTGTTAAAATACAACTTTAAAACTAATGTGTTCATTTAATTTTAATATTCTTGTGCACAAAAAAGCCCCAATTAAAGCCACCCTGTGTGGGACCTGCAGGGCATCATTGATATATAAAATAAAGAAAACATTCATTTGTAAAATTAAAGCTTAATAAATCTTGCAACCTGAAATAACAGTAGAAATGTGTTGTGCATAATTGTCTGGTCCAGGTTTACATGCCTGCCATGAACAGTTCTGCTTGTATTCTCTCATTACTAAAACATTTTTTTATCTACAGGTCACCTCAAAGTTTGCAGTGTTATTCATCACTGTCCAGTACAACGTCACCATATCAACAAATGGTAAGTTAAACATTGGCATGTGGTGACAACAGATGCGTTTTTGATGATGTGTGAATGTTTCGTCTTTAGCACATAATGCAGTTTTTTCTTTTGAGTTTTCTTGCTGTGGAAGCCTCTCATTTGGATTCCAGAGTGGTACTTACGTGGCCTTACACAAACCCATTTGAGAGCTCTTTTTTTTTTCCCTTTAGAGCTAAATTTAGTCCGCCTGATTTATAAAGTTCTCTTGTGGCAAGGTTGCGCCGGGCGAATTTGGGCTAAGGTGTAATATAGGCCTCACAATTCAAGTCCTGCTCGTTTCAAGGTTAACAATTCCTTTGCCAACTTCAGATACTGTTAGAGGAATGCGCCACCTCAGTACTTATTCACACTGTGTTGCACAAGGCTGAAGGTTTGCAGGCTGCCAGCTGGTGATTCACTTCTTATCTCTGAGACCTTACCACTTACCTACCTCTGTAACTTATTTACCGCTTGTATCTAATAAGACAAATAACATGCAGCGCCCAAGTCTCTCTGCAGCGAATGCACTAGGGGGCAAATTCAATAATGTTGTTGCATTTTTTCTTTGTTAGTGCTGACTTTTGCAAACAATTGGATTGATTTCTTCATGTGGATCCATTAAGGTCGAGCGAAGGGGGCACCGCGCAGGCTTTCTCAAACCGTTTGCCGGAAACCGTGTTCATGTACCTCCTATCTCTGGTTCACAGATGCATAGTTGCAGGCAGTATAGAAAATATGTGGCTGTGGAAAGACAGAAGAGGATCTGAGTGTGACCGTGTGCTAATACCGTCTGTGACTCAGACGTTTTCTCAGTGGCGTAATACTGCACAGTCGAGACTCGCTAATCCAAACACCTCACCTTAGGAATTAAGGTTATTAAACTTGTGAATCACTTGACTGAATTGAATTAAACAGCTTAGCAGGTAGTATTAAGGATCAAAAGCCTGCATGAACCAGGTGCATCTCACGTTTTGGATATAAATGAAACGCATTGCCGGATAAAACTAGTAAAAAAAGTAGTAGTCATTGTTGGTGACTCTGCATGACTTGCATGTTCTCCAGAGGCCCCAGAGGAGTCGGCTGTGAACTACTTCCACCACGGCATCAAGGACTTGGCCACCATCTTCTTCTACATGCTGGTGGCCATCATCATGCACGCCATCATCCAGGAGTACGTGCTGGACGTAAGTGAGACAAAGGGATGTGTTCGAGGTCGCGGTTGTCAGTGAACAGTTCTGCATTGCTCATTGTTGTGTGTCTTTGCAGAAAATCAACAGGAAGAAGCACTTCTCCAAAACCAAACACAGCAAGTTTAATGAGTCAGGCCAGCTCAGCGCCTTCTACTTATTCTCATTTGGCTGGGGCACAAGCATCCTGCTTTCTGTACGTACTCTTGCTACCTGCCATTGATTTGTGTGTACTTGTGTTTTATGCCCAGTAAACTTATTTAAAAGCTTTTTTCCTTCTTAGGAAAACTTTCTGTCCAATCCAGTCACCCTGTGGGAGGGTTATCCACATGCACTGATGCCGTAAGTTGTTGTTTTAGTTGTCACCGTTAAGAGCTTGTGACTGTGACTTGTAAAAAAAAAAATCAGAATTTCTTGTTTTCTTTCAGATTCCAGATGAAATTCTACTTCATTTGTCAGCTGGGCTACTGGTTACACGCTCTCCCAGAACTGTATTTCCAAAAGACAAAGAAGGTAAACGTGTGCAGTGGCTCCATCATTTTGCATATGGGATGATGTACTGTTGCTGCTGTTTGTGCCCCGAGGCCATTTCTTGTTTGACTTCCTCTGCTGCGTAGCATTGTTCCAAAGAATCGTGCTCCTCTTGCTTAAATCAACGTTCGCAGCCACTCTCCTGTAAATATTTTGACCGTTTCTGGCCTCTGTTTACTGTTTAGGAGGATATTCCACGCCAGCTTGTGTACATCTTCCTGTACCTGGTCCACATCGCTGGCGCCTACATTCTGAAGTAAGAACCGCCACTTTGGAAAGCCTTAAATTAAGTGTGTGATTTTGTGCGGCTTGTGTTTGTACACAACCCCTTCAAGAGAGAACCGGTGGTGTTTCCGTGTGTCGCTCCCGTCACTTGTTATAAAGAAGTCTCTAAAGTCTCTCTGCTTGTGTCTTTCAGTCTGAATCGTCTGGGCCTGGTCCTGCTTGTGCTGCACTACTTTGTCGAGTTTCTGTTCCACGTGTCCCGACTGATCTACTTCAGCAACGAGAACAGACAAATGGGGTGAGCTCTCGGCATTAAGGTTTATTAGATTGAGAATTACTGTGGATGAGAAGAGTTGCGTGTGTAATCACGGTCATTCTCTTGCCTCACAGCTTCACCATATGGGCGGTCTTGTTTGTCCTCGGACGGCTGCTCACCTTGTCCTTGTCTGTCCTCACCGTTGGCTTTGGCCTCTCCACAGCTGAGAATCAAGGCTTCGATTTGGCTGCGGGAAACTTTAATGTTCTGTTTGTTCGGTAAGTGTGTCTAAGAAGAGAAATGGGACTAACCGGTTCCTAATTATTTGAGAATTGAGGTGGATTGATTCTGTTCCTTTAACCTTTAAAAATGTAAAGTTTATCCACTCTCATATCTACATTTAACTGCATTAAGGTGCCAAACATAATGCAAAATGTAATTGTGTAACTTTCTTGATCTTTTCTAATTTCTATGGTAAATGTACCATGACCCTGAGACAGCTGCAGTAAAGTTCTATATAAATGGATCTTTGTAGATTTAATATCTTTTTGCACCATGTTATGCTGAGGTAGAATTTCTTTGTTGTCGTTGCATATCGGCGATGGAATTAGTCAACAGCCTTTCAGCAAGATTTGTCACTGTCAAGGAAGTGAACACAACCTTCAATTAATTAGTATAAAATACAACCACAAAACATATCGTACTGAGCAGATGAAAGGCTGGGTGAGAGAATTCTTCCTCTGTTTCCACTATTTCTGTCACTACTCTACACATCAGTACTGTAACTGTTAGCAGATTTTTCTTATGAGTAGGACTTGAGAGTCTGTATCTGCAGTTTTCCAGTGTCACACAAATCTGTATATACCTTTTTGAGATCCTGACTGTTCTCTCTGTCCATTAGGGTAACTGTCCTGGCAGCCATCTGCCTCACACAGGCCTTTATGATGTGGAAATTTATCAACTTCCAGTTGCGCAGGTGGAGAGAGCATGCCCAAGCTCAGAGCTTGAAAAAGAAACCAGTTCCTGCCAAGAGCAAATCAAAGAAAGACAAAGGTGAGCGAATGACCACTGAGTGTGTTTCATTTTAATAAAGCAAATAAAACATGGAATTAATGAAACAAGCAAAATTAAATTTGCAGTAAATATATAAAATCTGCCATCAACATTTTTTTTTTTTACTTGTTGACATATTTGTGTGGTGTTTTCATATGCTGGTGGACATGTCAGCATTCCCACCTCTACACTGCAGTGCATAGATTCAGACTATTAGGATTTGATATGAATGATTTAATATTCTTAATAAATCTGTTGATTTGCAGGGTGGGGCTCTCCATTTCATTATTGTTTTTCAGAATTGGTTTCTGGTTTGAACATGTACGGCTAAATAACTTTATATTGGGTTGCATAGATTGTTTTCTGAGTGTCTGAATGGAGTCATAGGTGAGCTGGTGTGCTCAAGCTGCTGTGAGGGGTGGAGACAAAGGCAGGGGCTTCATAAATCTGTACATTCTAGAGGAAGCAATGGTGTAGAGTTGGCACTAGCAGATTATTTATATGAATAAAAGCATCTAAATATGTAACTTTGATGCACTGAGGTGAGTTTGTAGAGGGACTCATTAAAATACATGATAACAATTTTAGGCTGAGTCCACACATGCAAGAGTACGTTAAAAATATGGAAAGAAAAAAAAAGGAACTACCTGTCCACATGAAGATGCAAAACCCCAACTGAAGCACTGCCAAGAGCATGCAAAACCAACAGACAGCAATGTAACCCTGGCTCTAGAATTAGAAGCACAAAAAATACCTGTTAACACTTCTGGTAGCCTACCAGCAATGGCATGTAGATTAGGATAGAATCATATTTGTTGACTGGTTCTAACGCCTCTGTTCTTCACTGTGGTAGAAAAGTAACTGTACATTTATGTGTAAACACGTAAAAAGTCCTGTCAGCCAGGTTGGCACCGACACTACTTCTGCTCCATCTGCCATCACACATTGTTGCCTCGGGTGAACAAAACTCATAACACTCTGACATCACAACCCAAAAACTCTGTTCTTCCTGTTTGCATGCCTACATTGCAACCGCAGTTTTTAAATATCTTTACCATCTAAAAACTTGTTTTTCAGTGATGTAAAACTGGGTTTGCATTTGTTTAAAAGGCCAAAACACTTTCAAAAACACCCATGTAAATGTGCACAATGCCTCACAAATAAGTTAGAATGCATACATTTAATTTCTCAAATGAAATCGCAACAAACGAGTACCATCTGTGCTTACCTGATGTTTAAACAGGCCTAACTTGCATGTGTCCTTTTGTTTTTAGCCAATGGAGTAAATGGAGTGAACTCTCACGGCGCCGATTCGCCGAGAGCAAGAAAAGAGAAGTCCTCATAAAAACATTCCCTTCAGCCCTTCCTATCGGCCCCCGTCTTAAAGAGCCATCTTTCCCGGCGCCTTCATGGCTGCGTCCCGCCAACAGATTCTCCAGCTCCTTGACATTCATTTTCAGCTACCCACACAGGACAGAGGACCTCCCCAGCTGGACTCCAAGGGCCAGAATGCATTTAGCTTTGCTTGTCGCCAGGCATCCAGCGCACCTTCATTTTCCCAATCTTTGCCCTGCTCGCCATTTCAAATGAAAAGAAAAAAAAGGAAAAAAAAAAAAAGAAAGAAATAAACTACGAAAAAAGACCTTATTTAAGAAGTGCCTATTGATACAGATTGTTTTGTACAGAGTGTGTAATTTTGAAATTTCAGGAATGATCACTTCAGTGTTCAATGTTTCTCCCAGTTAAGGTCATTTCGTGCTTTTTCTAAATACTGTGTATTCCAGCTTGTCTTTTTTCCCCACCCTTTTTTTTCCCTCCCCACTTGTATTTATAACCGCTAGCCCAGCTCCTCTCCTGTCCCTGTCTTGAGGGATTTTTAGAGTTTGAATTTCCTTGTAATGTCTCTTATTTTTCCATGAGTGAAAGTAGCAAAAAAAAATCTCTCATCCTAAAGATATGACTGGGTTCACACCATGGACTCAACCTCACACAGCACCTTTATTTACACCACGTCACTCATCAACAGACACCTGTAGATGAAAAGTAATGTATACAGAAGTAGTTTTTGATATTCACTCATGGACAGAATAAAGAAAAGCCTATAAAAGCAATCAAGGAGAACAGGAGACGACATGCTGTAGATGTAGATTCACAGTCAGTATTGTGCAAAACTGCCAGCAAAGACGTAGTAACCTGATGTAGCATTTACTTATTGGACTTCAGAAGAGCTTTGTAATCACAATGTTTCTTGCCATGAATTTATACAGAATCTATTGCAGTTGTATCTATAATGCTGCTCCTGAGTAAACACACCTCGTGTTTGAGTTTGTGAGAGATGGAGAAGACCTAATCAGGCGAAGACATCCCTTTAGTGAGTTTGACTGAACCCCTTGTCTCGTATGGTCCTGCCTTATTTTGCTGTTTAAGTGGAATGGTTTCACCATGTTTGTTTGACCTTGCAATTATTGCTTAAAAATGTCCACCAGAACGGTTTGTTATAAAAGCATGGACTGCTAATGAAACAACTGTATTTTGTTTGGCTTTTTTCCCCCCTCCTAGCCCACTATTGACTGTGCCAAATGAGCCTGATTGACTGTTGATATATGCCTTTTACTTACATGCCATAAACAGAATTTCCAAAGCTATGGAGTGCAGTCAACTGTATTGTAAGAATCGATCACCTTGGTAACACCGGCTTATTCTAAAGAACAAACCCATTAACTAATTTTAGGTACACAGTAGTGAGTCATGGTTGCCTCCAGCAGCATGTGGTTTTCTCAACTTACCCTGAGGGTTCATCCTGCAAAGGAATAAAAAATGGTCTATTAAAAACAACCAGTGTTCAGATGTATTATTTGGCTGTGGTAATGTTAATGTACACGTTCTTTTTTTGAATTAATTTTATTTTGCTTAAAGAAACAGACAAGATTTAGTTACATTTAATTTATATGGCAACAGTTCACAGCATATGTAATCTCAGGGTTCTTTACATAGTGAGGCGAAGACATAATATA
>NW_007578552.1:68520-131507 GCF_000690725.1 Stegastes partitus | reverse complement strand
CGCTGCCAGGATCAAAATTCTGTGTTCAAGTGTTTTCATTATCTCAATGGGCCGACACTGTTAAATGTACAGTGTTCCTTTGGTAATATGTAAGACGAACAACACTGTTTGCTAAAACCTGCAAATTCACAAATTGGGTAATAAAAAGGACTGATTGTGGAAAGTAATTATATTCACTCAAGTACCATTTTTATTTACTTGTCTTTTTTTTGTCTACTCCACTATGATTCAAGAGTAAATATTGCAATTGTTACTCCACTACAATTATTTGCTAACTTAATTATTTCTGGAGATTTAGTTTAATAACACACAATATAATCCATAATGAAGTGTTATGTAATATTACCCTGTAGATTCAGCTGCAGATATAAAGCAGTTAATCACTTTTGCAAGCTCCAACATTAAAGTGATGAACACATTAATACAACAGTAATTAAAATCCAATCATATACACTGATCTGAATTATACCATTCTGCATATAGAGTACTTTTAGTTTTGGTACTTTTAAGTATATTTTGATGCTGATACTTTTTTTTTTTTTTTTTAACTTGAAAGTCAATTTTAATGCAACACTTGTGCTTGTAACAGATTGTTTTTATTTTATTATTATTATTATTTTTTTTAGTATTGTTAAGCACAAGATCCCTTTTGTGAGTAAAACCTCAACAAACGGTGACGTGTGGTTGATGTGTGTCTTCATGAGGTTTCTTTCTTTCTGCCTCCAGTCCACATATTCCAGGTTTCCACCACTTGTCGGTGCTGTTGCACAAGTTTTACCAGAAAGAAAACGCCTGCTTGCTTATTTGATCCATGGATAGTTGACCAGACAGTAAATCAAGGTGGCTAAATAAGTAGGACACTCTTATTTCTAACATTTCTAAAGCTTGCACTGACAGCCTGATTTTAGTGATTTAATTTTTTTTCCTCCTATTTTCTTAAAAAAAAAAAAAAAAAAAAAAGACATAGTGTTCTATACTGAAAAATATTATCCTCTTGAGCACATTTTGTTTTTAGTTACTGATCGGTGTTGTTATAGTGATAAAATCATTCTGGGTTGAACTGAAATTGAACTTCTTGTAATTATATTGCTTTCATATATGGGGTCACATGAATCTTGATGACCTTAAATTTGCATACATTTTGCCACAGACTATTGGTTTCATATATAATGTACTAATTTATAAATGTAAAACAGTAGACAAGCCACCATTGGGATGGGGGATATAGTTTGCCCACCTTTTAAACCCCAGCGCACGTTTAAACATTGCTGACATTGACATGGCACAGTGGACAGACTCAGTAATTGTTAGGACTTAAATGTGGACAAATTCGTGCTCATCAATCAAAGTGCAGGCACCGTGTCATCCTCGCAGGTAAATCGCCGTAGGATTGCTTACGAACCCCCCGGCGGTAAGTGAGTTGATACTGCTGGAGCCCCGTGATGTGGTGTGGGGGAGGATAGCAGCTACCAGCCAGATAAACACTCAGCATTGGTTTGCAGAGCAGGAGTAACATGGCGGCACAGTTAGCCAGCAGAAATGTTGTTTCACTACCGCGAAGGTCAGAGCTGCTTCGGATAAACGGAATTTAACAGCGAGGACACAGCCAAAAGTATTAAATCGTAAGTAGCCACACGCGTTTGTGCTCCTTGTGGAGACGCGACGCTGTGTTTTCGTTGTGAAAATCCGCGATCCAGTGCGAGGGCTTCAATCTCGGTTGTGTGTCTGTCTGGCACAGGCTCTCGCTTCGACGTTAGCTTATTAGCAAGCGTTAGCTTCTTGGCTAAGCTCGCCGCTTGTGTTAATAGTGTTTTCTGCAGCAAACTTAATTAGACGACACGGACAGCGAGCTTGCAATGGGAGTTGTTGCAGTGTTTTGTGTGTCGTTTTTAGTCGGCAGCCGTGTGGGCACACGTACGTTTTTTTGAGGGGGGAGAAAGTACAAATGTGGACGTGCACAATACTTTCATGTGTCATTGTTTTTCGTGCTAAGTGAGCGAGTGACCGTGCCTACAACACCGGACGAAGTTCGCCAGTTGTAGCAGGAGCGTAGTTAGCATGCTAGCCGTGTAGCTGCGGGCTAGTGTCGCTGGTTGAACGTCGTTGTCAGAATACGAGTGAGTCAGGACAGTTCTCATCAGCATGTGTTTGAGCGGGCTGTTAACCTTGTTTGTTTTGATATTAAACGAGCCTCTTTGCTCGTCGCTACGTTCGGTAAGTTGACGAAATTTCTGCATTTGTTCAGGGTGCAGGAGCTACTGTGTTATGTTTTTTTTTTTGCTGAACTAAATGTTTCTCTGTTGGACTGTCGACGTGCTCCACTGATGGGCTAGTTAGCAGCCAGGCTACACGCGAGTACTTTGTAACTTTAACTAGCAGCTTGAAGCATTTTGTAGGAAAAGGAAAAAAAAAAATAGAAAGTTGTCCCTGGCTACACACGAGAAACCCAGATTGTGGCATTCAAGGTTAGAGAAGTGTGCAGAGTGCCTCCAGTTTGTTGTGGCGTTGCTTTCCGAAGATGTCAAAACATTTTTAAAAATTACGTGCAAATACATGATGTGGCAACACAGTTATTAGGGACTCCCATAGGTGTCATTGTGGACTTGTAAATAGAGGTTGGGACCGTCAGCTGAACTGAAAATGTGAGGCACTAATGCAGTGTGGGGGGATGCTGCTCGTGTTGTGTGGAGAGCGCAGTGCTCTCCCTCCTGCTTGACTGATTCAGGACTATACAGGCAGACAGCTTGTGCCATTTCAATGACTGTCAACGCTCCTCTCAGTAATGCTGGAGGAACGCATCCCGCGGAACCAGTTGAGCACTTTCTGTTGCATCACTCTGCCCACCTGATGGTGCATGGTGCTTGTCACATCGCTGATGTGGGGATTTAACCTGACATGCTGTCCAGCTGTGGTTTGGCTGCAACTTCATTGCCTCCATGAAAATGTGACGTGATGGATTTCAGTCAGATCTGCCAGCAGTCATATGCAAAGTGAACTCCTGAGAAGTTTAAAAGGACAGTGCAGCGGTGGTGTTCATTTTTTTGTCCATTAGTAGCACTTTCCTCTGTAAGGTGTCACAAAAGGAGATACAGGTGAAGATTTTTTAGTTGTATATGTTAATATGAGACTTGTTTGTTTCCGTGTGTTGTGTAAGTGCACCTTGTTTACATGTATTTGTAAGTGTGGAGGAATGTGCAGGTATGTGCTGAGAGGAACATCCACAATTTGTTCCCTTCACCTCTATGCATGTGTTGGCTGTCAGCCACTTAAAATATATTCCTCCTGTCAGCCTGAACAACACTTTATCTCCAAGGCATAGTGCTGGAAGTTATTGACATTATAGTTTGCAGTTAAACAAAACTCGCTCCCTGCAAGTCTGTGGATACACAGAGGCAGATCAGAATGTTCTCCCTTGCAAAAAGTGGAAACGTTCTCCTCGACTGACCCGATTTTAATTTTGAGAGTGTCTTAGATGAGGACACGGAGCACACTCATGACGCCTGTGACAGCCCTCTGTTAGTTCGAAAGAATGTCGTCCTGTTCGGATGCAATCCTGCGTTCCTACAGTATGCGGTATTGTTGAATGCCCACGCTTGTGTTGTTTGTTTTGCTTCGAAGTGGAGACACACTAGACCGTATTGAATCATATGAAGAGAAAAATGCAGAGAAAATGCTTTTATATGGTTCCGACCTAACAGTGCGAAAGAATGACTGAGTGCTGGGATGATGACAGAATTCCTGCAAGCATGTATGCAAGTATGTGGATGTTTATACAAGGATAACTGGCTGGAACTTTTCTCACACTAACTTGGCACAGTTTGTGTAAAGGGTGTTACCTGAAGGTAGTTCACTGCCCGAGTAGACTGTAAAGTAAAGCAGTAGCAACAGGTATGTGACATAGGAACACCCATCTCATCACATGATTTAAAAACATTTTTTCTCTTGCTTGCTAGTCGTCTTTTGTCAACTTGTGCGTCACTCATTCCTGAAATTTACCTCTTACAATCTTTCTGCATTGCTCATTTTGGCTTCCTAACACCTGTGCAGTGTGTGTTCAAAATTTCATAAAAGAAAACAGCATGTTCCAGTGTACTTGGATAGAAACCTCGTCTTGTAAGCGCTGACTTTTGCCCTTTGATAGATTGCTTTGTTGCGTCACCTGAGATACTGTAATCGCTTCACCCTTGTTCTGTTGCATTCGCTGCTAGTTCTTGGGTTGTTGCCGGTTACTGTTGGAATAATATGTTAGTCCGGTAATTAGCTTTTTTCGTACTGCAGCCCTGCAGTAATGTTAAAATTGAATACAGTTTTTATGCATTGTGATTCATATTCAGCCTTTTGTATAGGACAAACTTCAAAACACTGACATTTTGAGTAATTCTTTAAGTGTAAATACCAATATTCTTTTGCTTTTCTGTTGTGAATAATTGCTCATTTCCTTACTTGTCTATGATTGTTAACTGTATTATTGTGGGTCATGCCCTCTTTGTCAAACAAAGCAATGCGTATGCCCGTTTGAATCTCGGAGAGGCTTTTTAAACATAATTTTCTGACATTTTATGGACTGAAAAATTAGAAAGTAAGTGCTAGATTAATCTATAATCATGTCACAGCCCCATGAGTAATACTGCTAGACTAACGTGGAAAAAAAATAAAACTACTTCTGCGGTCATGTTGCTCCAAGGTTCGAAAGACTCTCAAAACATCTCAAGCCTTTTGAGAGAGTTAAAAAGGTCATCACATGATAGTGTTTATAATGGGGTCTTCCTGGAATAATTATTATTGCTGAGCTCATCTGAGTTCTTTCTTTTCACCTCTCCTGCTTCCTTTCATTTTTTTTAGTGTGTTTATTCTGATTATTATTTATTTTTCGGGTGTGAATGAATGTGTTGCCTCACACATAATGTAGGGATGAATTCCTAAATTACACGAGGCCTCTCTGTAATTCTGGCCTATTCTTCACAAGTTTGCTTATTTTTTCAGACTTGGAGCCAATTCAAATTATAACATGCTTTAGAAAGATGACACACCTCTAGAGTTTTGAAACAAATTTTGAATTGAAGCAATCAGCTGGTTTATCAATGGAAGTAATCAATTACTGGCCTGTTTTTCATTAGAAGTTCTCAAGTTGCAGCTTACATTTTTTAATATTTGTTTGTTCCTTAATTTTTAATGAAAGTGAATTGAATATCTTTGGGGGTTTTGTATGGTCAGAAACTAACTAATTTAAAATTTTCAGCTGATTTAATAATAATGAAAACTTACTCCTTGAGCTTGTTCATCAAATTATTATTAATATAAAATACCCAATCTAAAAACTGCCTTATTGGAGAATTCCAGCTATCTACATGTGTTAAAGCTAAAGATGATGACATGTAAGCAAGTAAGAAAAACTTCAGGGGCTTAGATAAATGCACAACTGTTAAAATGACGACATCAGTCACTTTTTTTTTTAAACATGTCACATTTCACCAGTGAACTACACTACTCCTCTTGTTACTACACACTTCTCTTTGCTAACAACATTGAGTTGACTCATTTGAACCAGGCAGGAAAATGACATCCCTGTCTCTGCTGCTTAGCACAGCCTGCCCCTGAACAGCACCATACGCCCCTGTCTTACACAGGCTCTTTAATGTGTACTCCTGAGCTCCCTTTTAAAAGCAGTGTCAAATGACAACATCTAGCCCTCAGAAGCTGACTGGAATCTGGGCTTTCGTAATGTTATTGCAGAGTATCGCTGTCCATACTCCAATCTGCACATGCAGAGTGACCAGATCAACTGAAGACAATTTCTGAAACGTGGATATAGTAATGAGATCAAATGTTTAAGCCCAGACTGAAAGATGGACACTAGCTGGATAAGACGGGTGGCAAACAAACGCACAAGAAACCGTGTGGCTCCTTTTCTAGATGTTACAGATCGGACTACATTGTGTTATCTGTCCATCACATGCTGTATATGGTCCACAGTGTATTCTTGACATGATGCATCCCTCCCCCTGGTATCTGTTTGCCTTGTCTCGCTGGGCATCTCACCCTGCTGTCTCTGCGTTTGTGTTGTCATGGAAACAGCAGTGTGACAGGTCCTGGGTGGGCGTGAGGGATGAGCTGTGGGGTAATGGCCAGGTTTTTACAGCAGAGGGAGAGAGGAGGGTGAAACGGCAGAGGAGAGGCATCCGAAGCAAGGCAGCGATGGTTGATGGAAAGCTGAGAGGGCTCTGACATGGAAGAGGAGAAGTAGGGAGTATTTACTCCCTCGCTGCTTCGAGGCTTGTTGTCATTGTGTTATTAGCTGACCTCAAATCAGCCATCCCATCTGTCTGCGCCGAGAGTAGGTCCTGTCTTGTTAACATCAGCCTGCACAGGATCTTTGTCTTCATTTAACTGATTCTGTATGCTTTTCAGCAACAATTTGAGTTCGCTGTCATTAAAGAAATGAAGATCTTACATGGAGGTGAAGTGCTGTCAGATACAAGCAAACAGAGGGATTCCTGGGGTATTATTTGTTTACTAAACAATATACCAAATGTAATCTTGTATAACTTGTATCCTTAAGCCACTCTACATATGAAACAATCAGCTCATCGCCCATGGGTTTACTTGCTAGTGGACACTCCAGGCTGCTGTTGCCAATGTAACCCTGTTGTATATTTTCTGCCCCAGATGTTTCAGAGACAGTTCATTCACATCTATTTACTTTTAAGTTCACACGTTTGCACCGTAGTAGTTGCTAGTAAATGGATCGGTTGTTTATGAATAGTAAAATAATGTCCAAACAGCTGTCGTAAAGTTCCGGGCTCCACTTGAGGATTGCCTCTGCGTAACAAATACTTTAATTGTACAACTGTGACCGTGTGTGACGGCTCACCTGTTTAAAGAGATGAATTGTACACTGTAAATGGCCATTGCATCCTCCCTGCTCGTCGTAGCTACGTAGCCAACACAACAAACTTTCTCTATGCCTATAATTTCAGAAAAGCAGACCCGACTGTCGCGTTTTTGATTTTTGTCATTCATATGAGTAGTAGGCGCAGTTGTAAGTTTGGGGTTTGTTGGAGACCGCACTGATGAGCTGTTCTTCAATTTTGATGTGGCTGAAGTGGTAGAAACCAAAGCCTTGGATGTCGTGTTCTTGTGGTAAACGTTTGTGGAACACAATGACGGTGTAACACGTCGATCACTGGTATCCTTGACTCCCATCGGTAGTTGTTGTTTTGTCTGTCGTTGCCATTTTGCCATAGCTGTTGTCTTTAATCTGTGATGTATTTCCACTTTATAGAATGCTTGTTAAACCTAATATTCATGAAGAGTACACTTGGTAAACAAACGCTGTCAGATTGTTCAAATTCCTGGATGGGGTGACCTTTGATTTGTGAAATAGTTATATGGCCAGTTATTTGACAGTTATTTGAGTGCATAATCTTTTAAATACAAAGATTAGTAACCTCACTCTGAAGCTTGCCTCATGCCCTACTCCCATGTAGGCTCCACCAGGGCTCCAAGGATCTTAAGGCTCACAGGCAATCCAATGATTTCAACAGTCCACGCTCCTCCACTTATGTAGGTCAGCCACAGCAAAGTGCATATTGATCTCTCAAGCTAAATGATATTGTGGTGTCTACTGCTCATTGCTAAGAAGGTGCCCTCAGCCAGTTTGGCTTGAACAGAGGAGACAGCAGAGGTCACATGACTGTGTGACAATGCTTCTGCAGCTGTTTTCTCTTTTGTTGCGAGCCTGGTATTGCTTAGCTGTACAATATGGTAGATCTAATAACTGATACTATTTTGAACATGTAAGTAGCTCATTTTCATTTCAGAAGAGCTGGGCTTCCTTTGCTCTTTCCACAGTCATCAGTGGTGTAATAACTCAAATAAATAGCACATGTTCAAACAAAGGGGAAGCAAAAGCTTTATGAGTTACGAAGGTAGAATTAATGAGCGTATGTGACAGATTGGGTGTATAGATAAGATTTGAAAGTGCGGTGTGTCTCAATTTCTGTGAGTGGGTGAACTGCGTTTCCCTCTGCCACAATGCGTTTGTGGCACTGGATGCTAGCGAGGGTGCTAGCATGTGGTTGGCACCTTTCCCACTGCCCAGGGTGGAATCCTTGGCACTGAGGGAGGGAGAGAAAACTTGGATTGAGCAAGCTGCCTGCTGGAGTTGGGTGGGTGGTCCAAAAATATGCAGTGTGAATCGGTCCTGAGAAAGCCTTGTATACAACCTTATTCTGGGGTGGAAGTAAACGGCACACTTCCCCCCCCCCCCCCCCCCCCATTGCAGGCCCGGCCTAAAGTAGTATGGAATGACATGTGCAGAGCAGCAGCATTTCTCACTTGCTTGTCATAAAGCCAGAGGAATGCGGGGATTCAGTTTCAGGCTTTTCATTTCTGTACACATTGTGAGGGTCAAACTCTGACCAGTGTGATTTCTCCCAGCCCCCCCCCCTCTACTTCTCTCTCTCTCTCTGTCGCTCTCTTTCTGCTGACTCAGCAGTGTTCCTTCAGTGACCTATAATATGGTTTTGCGTGCTTTATCTTTACTGTTTTCAGTGGGGTAGGGAATCTCCTTAGCTGACCTGTGTTTTCAATCCATACTGTACAGTGTGGGTATACAGTAGGCTAGCGCTGTGGCGAGCGTAAACCCATCTGCTGCTGTACTTGTTTTCCTTTTATTAATCGCAGAGAACATAAACGGTTGTACAGGTTCATGAGCCTCGTATCTTGCCCCATTAACTTTCCCCCGATAAATGGCGAGTAAAACGACCAGTATGAATAGGTGAACATTGTGTGCATGTAAATCAGCCCCTCAGTCAACTGGACTGAACAGGTTATTGTTTTATTAACAAGCAATTACTGATAGTTTGCTTAATTAGTCCATATAATTGCAAAATTGACCATATCCCCCTCATTTGAGCGAGTATAATCAGCAACTTATCTGCCGCTGTTTTTATTATGCATTAGTAAATATAAAAAATGCAAATTAAAAGATCTGATTGTGCTGGAGAGGTGGTCATTAGAGGTTGACACCACGTGGATTATTGTTTGGTGGTCATAGTTCTAACATGAGCACGGAGACTTTGAGTGACAGTAAATGTTCCCACATACAGCTATGAAACTGAGCGTACATGCTGAAAATATAAGGAAAGAAAAAAGTCACAAAGGCAAAATGCACACATTGGTTATAAATAAACATCATGGCTTCTGAGTTTTTCAAAACCCGGGTTTTATTTTATAAGCTTTTAGGTTTAAGAGGCTCACATCATGCAAACATTGAGGTTCATTGTTTTATTTTGCAAGGATGACAAGCTGAGAGGAATAAACTGCACCTGCTGTGTAGCTCACCCAGATGCAACAGTATGACTGTTTAATGTGCGTTTTTTTTTTAAATGTGGATAACAGTGAAATTTTATAGCCTGGAATAGAGAGGAGCAATGTCAGCCCTTTTACAAAGCGCACACAACTTGCTAGTAGGATAAATGCAGTGTTGCCTTTTGGTTTTAATAACATCTGTTCATGGTAATTGGATAAAATAAGGCAGGTCTCATCCTTTCTAAGTTGGAGGGCAAAGAAGGCAGGTAAAAACAACGTATTTAAAAAATGGAGATGCCATGAGGGTTCCAGCAATTCACCTTAACCTTGTTGTTGCTGCACTGCTTTGCTGTTGTTTTTTTGTTTTCAAGAGAGGTTGTTTCAGGTCATTTTTTTCTATTTATGCTACCGTTGCCAACAGCTCATATGTGCAAGCACTGAAATTGTCCATAGTTTAATTGCATTTCTCCGTCCAACTGGTGTTTTTCCCTCATGGAGCATGTTAGTGTGCACATGTTTGTTTGTTTGCATGGTAAAGTGCTTCCATTCATGCATCCGCTGCAGAGATTTGTGGTTCTGGCACCTGAAGATGTGGGTTGTCAAAACAAAACAGCCTCCTATCTCATCTGGCTGTGGAGTAACAGTAACAAAGGCACTCATTGGACAGGAGATTAGTAGGGGAGGCAGAGCAATGATGTAACACTGATGCTTCTGCTACGGGAGCTGACTGACAATATTTATTTTTAAAAAGCCTTTGCTGGGGTGGAGTTCTTTGACATTGATAGTAATAATGACAGGAGATGAAGTATTTTAAGTGATCTTAGGTGTCACCTTACAATTCATAGCCTCATCAGTGTAAACTAAATATTTTAACAATATATCACCAGTGTTTGGGGAGCTGTTTGGCACAAAGTAGCACGCTTCCATTCACATTTTACCACTGTAGTAAACTTGAGGTTACCAGGCAGGTATCATCAGTGGTCAGCAGCATGGGGGTTGCTATAATTTTACAGGAAAAACACAGCCTGAGACACATTTTTAGCTCATGTTAGTTACTCTCTGAGCGAATCACTGACTTGCTTTGCTAAACAAAGGTTAAATAGCTATAGTTGTTGGGTCTACCTGACCTGGCTGACACCAAGTGTTTTAACAGGGGACTGTGCAAATGGAGAGAATGGCAGAGCAAGAAGGGTGCTTCACTTAGCTCTTTGCTCTGTCTTGTCCAATTACATGTTCCACTGTCAAAGCAGTAGCACTCCTAATCAGGTAATGCTGGGGTTTAAAGTCGTCCCCTTAAACGTGCTCCAAAGATTATTACAGTGCTAACACTTTAGTTCACTGGAGCGGAAAACAGTTTGAACCTTTGTTCTCTATCCTATCTACTTACAGATAACTGATTTCACTCCAAATTGAACGTCTTTTGTTTTGCAGATTCGTCAGTCTCTGTGTGCGCGTTTGCTGTGAGCGTTAGCCTGTCACACTGTCTCAGTCTTTGGCTGATAAAGTGACATAGTTGTGTCAGATGATCTCCCCTTCCCCTCCCCTCCGTGCTAACATGGCACCTCCTTATCCTGAGTCTGCTTCCACTGTACAGCCCTAGGCCCTGTGGGAGCTAATTCCTTACAAACTATGACAGGCAATAAAAGATGGAGGACGTGTACACACATACCCAAGCACAATAAATATATAGGTATATACACACACACACACACATGCAGCTGACACACAGATCAGTCACAAGATTAGTTATAAATCATTTTAAAAACATTCTACAATTAGCTGTGCACAGAAATCGCTCTTTCTGCTCACACCCTTTCTCACACAACTCCGCATTTTCATTTCGTCTACACACACACATTTGCTTTCTCATCACTATGACTCATCTTTTACAACACAGCTTATCAGTCTCATTATGGTATGTACACATTTGTGTTTACTGTCACTGAGGTCCCAGCTGAAGAAGCTAGCTGTTGCTCTTTGAGCAACAGATGTAAGGGCACCTGGCACAGGATTGCATCTGCATCAGCCTACAGAATAAATACGAGTGTTTTATATGAGCATCTCTGTATATACTGATTGCACAGAGACTAATGGATATTTAGTCATAGTTTACATAGCAGCCTCCTTCTTTCTGCCCCTTCTTACATTCCTGGTGAAAGACATTGAAACTGAAACTACGTGACAGATACTGCACACATTCTGACTGTGTATATTCTCATAACAAAACAGAGGCAGTAAAGTTTTAGGTGTTAAGAGCAAGTCTCACAGCCAGTCCATGGGCGTAAACCTGCTGCTATGTACTTCTTAAGCTATAAGCTCCCACGGACTCCATTTGTGGCAGCAGATTCAGATTATACATATGAGGAAGTATCTCTTTGACGGAATAATCTGTGCTTTCCTACACCTCACAGTTTCTCATGTACACCTCCCTCCACCACACCAGACAGGCCAAAATCTATTGATTATGTGTAAAGAAGAGGATCTTGACCAAACCTTGGCATGACTGGAGCTAAAAGGCCAGGTGTTTTCATTAGGGTAGACATCAGGCTTGATTCTTATTAAATTGACAGCCATTAGTGGACCATTCAAAAGGCACCCAGAAGGAGCTCCATTGGTGTTTAGCCCTTCTGTGACCTGGTCATTATGGTCAATTTCTAGCACATGAACTATCTACCCTTTGTCCTATGTGAACCTGATTAGCCAGGTCATTAGCATTGTTAGCCCAGCCTTGGTGACGCAGCCTTTCACTCAGAAGGAGCCTATTGCCAGCTTTGGAAGAAGGATGGGATTACAACTACTCTCAAGGTTTGGCTTTAAGCAGCATTTCTGCTGAGCCCCTGTGGTCACCGTGCCTGTGTCTTAAGAAATGCTAATTGTCTTGACAAGTGCACAACATAAAAAGCTGTATGAACTTGGATGTAAAGTCAGTTGTAGTGTTAGTTTGTTTGAGTTATGTTTTATGTGTGTGGGGTGTTTTTTTGTTTTTTGTTTTTTTTTTAGTTCTTCTTGGAATTTGTTTTGTCACCTTAAGGATAATATGAGCTTTCGCTTTGCATAATAAACCTGTCTATTACCAGTTGCGGTTTAATTGGCTGTAATCTGTTTAAGGGAAGCTTGAACTTTTACCCTTATGATCTTTGACCTCATTTTAAATACTAACAGATGGTTGGACTGCAAGTGTATTGAACAAATGAGATACTCCCATGATCCAGTGACAGATTTTAGTGTCGATAGTGTGAACTTTCCTGTTATATCTGTAGCGTGTGGCGTCATCCATCTCTCTAGCTTTTAATATTTGAGTTTTTATTACATGCTTATTAATGAGTATCATTTCAAAATTACAAGTAGCTTTATTGATCGTATCATGCAGGTGTTCGGGGGTAACATGAAACGCAATTAATGTTGCCGCTAAAGCTCAGTGACAGTGTTGGCAGGGTTGTGTGTTTTTGTTGAGGTTACACCACGTGTCATTCAACACTTCTGTGCCAAGTAGAGTATCCCTTCAAGGGCAGAAGGCTCCTCCAGTCTACAGCAAAAAAAACAAAAGAATATTCTTAGGAGATTTTCTGCTCCAGTGTTTAGATGATTTGTGTATTTGCCATGTGCAGGTATTCTTCTGTTGTGACGTGCTGCTGCTCTTGGATCACAACACTAATGTCACCAGGAGGTCATCCGCTGTTTATAAGACAAGAAGCATTGGATTAGCTGGTCTAAGATGAGAGAGATGCTTTGGTGCATGGTTGACAGTGCACATTGCCCACATGGACTCACATGTAGCACTATAAATTTGCACATAAAAGCATCTGAATGCATTGTGCTGGCCACTAAATCAAGTCTTGGATACAAGCAGTCAGCTTCAGTGATGCAATAGGATGTACACATGCTTCAGTATTGCTTGTTTAGCAATTTTTTTCTGTTATGTCAACGACAACACTAACTGTCTGTGATTCATTGCTTCTTGTTGTCCTGCTCATTGATTTTCTGAGAGGAAATTACAATATTTGATTGGATCTTCGAAGCAGTCGGCCTGAATTTATAAACAAAGAAGAAACTCGTCTTACTGTAAAACTCAATCAGTTTAAAGTTTTCTGATCTAGTTGGCCACTTAAAAATGATCACTGTTTAACAAGCTCAATAGAGTGTTTTCACACTTTGCTTTATTCTGTCACTCAGTGCACAGATCAAGGGCCGGACTGAGACTGAGCATGTGACAGCATTAAAGCTCAGTGGAAATTCCTCCAGAGGATGAAAACTAAGAGCCATGCAGGAAAGGGAAAAGGAAAAGAGAAAGGTGGAGTTGAGTGAAATTTTATTATAGATTAGATTGACTGCAGTGTTTTAGTTTGCTGTATTAATATTAGCTATTTAATTCTTCTGCTGTAGCTAAAGAGTTTTTGTCAAAATGTCATGATAAGCCGTATATTTGATCTCCTTTTCGACTCACTGCAAATTTCAGCTATTGAAATGTGTGGTGTGCAGCAATTCAGAATGCTGAATATCACCTTTCCACATTGCTTTCAGCTATGCACTTGTGCGAGGTTCAAAAGTGGAATCAATTTACTCTTACGTTATGTCAGCACATGACATCACATGGGTGCATTCCTCGGCTGGCTCGCTTGGCATGTATTTGGGAGAAAATCACCTCCACGAGGCTACCGAAGCCTGTCATTGAGAGGTTTTTAACATAGCCAAATAACCTGGCAGAGTCCTTTTTCTTTTTTTCTTTTTTTTTGAGTTACCAGTTGCATTTTCTAAGTATCCAGATGGGAATATGACATAAAATTGAAACTTTTTTTCTGATCTAATTAATTGTATGCCATGATTAAAAAGGCGCACGGTGTTCCACAATGTAATAGGCTTGAAGGTCCCCGAGGATATGAAAAGACTCTGTAGACGCTTAACTTGCAGTTCGGTGCTAACTTATTGTAAACAGTTACTAGATAAAATGACTTGACAGTTAATTAATTAGCCGTGGCTCTAAAAAGGGGGTTTGACATTTGGTGCATGTACTAGAGATGAACTTTGTGTGCTGTTCAGTCATTCTTCAAGAAATGCAATTCCACAAATTTCATTGTTGTTCTCCGATGTGAGAATTGGATGCTTTGTCCTGTCTTACATCATGGTCAAGGGGATATTTTGGGTTTTGGCCTGTTGGGCAGGCCACATTTCTGCAGAGTCTTACAGTAATTAGTTTGTTGTACAGAAACAAGCTTACACAGCATCTGCTTCAATCTTTTGTACCCAAACAGGACATCCTTTGTAGGAGAACCCATACCCGAGTAATTATTTTGACATTTTTTTGTTTTTTGTGATGACATTTCCATGTGAGTGATAGTATTACTTTGAGGTGTTATTGTTTTAAACATGCAGATCTGCAGCTGCATTCATGCAAATCGTTTTCTAGAGACAACGTGTATCCACTGCAGCCATAAAGCTTGTTCTCACAAAACACTGTTGTACCTTTCTGTGATGAGAGTTGTGCTGATTCACACTGTGTACTATACATCCCAATTTTCCTGTTATTTCTTTCAGCAGGGAGAAGTGGATGATGCATAAAGGTTTCCTAGCATTATCGTCTTGCAGCAATGGCCTGAGGGACTCTCTGGACTGATACCAAGGTGAGATTCATAGCCACAGCCCAGCTCTCCTTTTACGTAACTCTACTGTGCAATATGACAAATAGACACTCTTGTCCAAACACAAAATGACCGACTGTACAGATGACAAAATCCAAACTAATAAAAAACATTGTTTTATCTTAATTTTTTTTTTAAGATTAGATTTAGTCTCATGTGTACATGAAAACAATCTCCTGCATTTGTGTTATTGACTTGGGGAGAAGTGCTGCCTATATATGCTTTCTATTATAAGCTGTTTCCTAGATGATTTCTCTCGTTAAACAAAACATTGTTCAAACGGCTCCGTCTTATTGGCACTGATATTACTGTGAGATGAGCTGAATACCTCTCCCCTGATTTCCACACAACTCTTGCTTGACCTTTTTCTTTGCGCCTGGTAACGTCCAGATCCAGCTGTTTTGTGAAAGTGAGGGCTGCATCCAGTAGTCCCGTTGGTCTGCAGTATTCATCCATCACACTTGAAAAAAGCTTTACTTTGAAACCATCATCACTTCTCCAAGGTTCTGTTATTTTATAGGGTTATAGATCAGATGGTGCTGGTTAGATTTTAGAACTACTTCATTGCTAGTAGTTCTTACAACAGAATTTGCACGAGCTGGCATGAATTTAATTGACGTTAATGAAACAGTTTTTTAAAAATGTATTATTAATGTACTGAGTCATATAGAGTTTGTGTTCAGAGATGTATTCCGATATTTATATTTTCCTACATAATATATGTCTCAGAGTGCCCATGTTCAACAGTTGTGCATAATATGAGTAATGAATGTCAGGAATGATTCACAGATGTTTACATGTATTTTTGTTATACAAGTAACACTAATTAAGAATCATAGAGCATCTGAAAATGCAAATGCATTTCTTTATTTAAATCAAGCAATTGATTAAAGCCACAGTGACACAATGAACATCAACTGGGAATAGTTTCTCATTTATACAGAGCACAACAGGGTATGAAAGATGACATGACATGATTTTATATTGTGATCACTTTGACTGGAAGTAGTGTTTGTATCTCTACTGTTTTGACACTTTTAACATTCAGTCACTCCGTACCAGCTAGGCCTTGCCCACATCATATTTGCCTGATTACAGATCAACCAGGTTGCCGTTGTGGTGGTCCTTGATTTCATTCGTCTGCCTTTACAGTGAGTCTCTGTCCAGTGAACAGACTCAAACCCGACTGTCTTCGGCTGCAACTGGCGACAGTAGTCCTTGTTCTGCTCTTTGTTGTGAGCTAGACGGCCACTGCAAACAATTAGATGCAGTCTAAGTGGTTCATGTGAATGCTGCAGAGCAGAACAAGGACGACATGAAGTCCGCTGGTGATGAGATGGCTGACTACAATCAGCTGAGTGACATTGTGGACCACCACAGCAGCAACCCAGCCGACATATAGGGAAACACAAGGTGGGATCGGCTGAGGATAGCTGGTTAGCAGCAGCTGAACTCTCAAAATGAAATATTTACATATAGCATTAATGACATGATCGGTATGGTTTCACTTAAAAGCAGCTCGTATGCTAATTTGAGATTGTCCACAATGTAAGATTGTCTATTTGCATGATAGGTTCTAGCAGACAGAAGAATTATAAGTTGGTATATGCCAATTCTGATCATTTAAGAAACAGACCCCGAGACATCGGCTCAGGAATTTCCTACATTTCACCTCATACAATCAACTAATTTCCTCAATGATATCTGAATCTCCCGTCTGCTGCTGCTCTCAACCACAGATGAATTGTTGACTAGATTGTTGTGGGGAGCTGTTTATTTATACCAGTTAATCAATTTTGCTAAGCCTTGGTAATTGACACACCAGTTCACCTATCCCACCAATCTTCTCCTCTCAGTGTGTCTGTGACAGCCAGAGGCCAGCATTCTCTGCTTATTATACAGAAAGCTCTCTCCTTCCCGTCCTGCGACATCCTGAAGTGACTGCCAGTGTTAAAGATTGATGAGCGTGATCAGCTTTCAGTAAATGGGGGGCCTGGCTCTTGGTTGCACTCTGGCACTTTAGAGCCATTACCTTGCAGTGATTCTGGAGTGGACAAACTCTTGAGTGGGACTTGGTAGCAGGCAAATAGCAAAATTTCTTGTTTACTAAATCAGCAGCAGTCTGTTTATGTGTGTTTGTGTCAGATTTTCTGGGCACATGTCATTTGAATTAAATTGATTTGCTTTTATTTACCGAGTAACCCAGATATGGTTTAAGTGTTTAAATGTCATTCAGTAACCTCTGAATAATGGGGAGCTTCTGCAGGGAACGGCAAGTTATTTTTATACACTTATACAGTGTAATTTAGTAATGAAGTATGGGGAAATACAGATTTGAGGCAGTGATCTGACCACAGGGTCAAATGAACTTTAGTAATTATACTCTGTAAACGTTCTCTTTGAAAAAGGCCCATGCTCCTTTTTTTTGTTCCTTTTGTTTTCCCTGTGTTCTTTTACTATATAAACTCTGAACTCTTCTTTTCTCCCACTGTTCGCTATTGATTCCTCTCCAGTGAAATGCGCATCATTCAATTGTTGTTAAATTCAGCCAAGATCCGAGGTTTCAATGTCACACCGCTGTGAAGCTCTTTAAATCAATCATCACATTCCTCCCTCTGCCTCTCCCTTGAACCAAACCTAATATCACAACATCTGGTTCAAGGTAACAGCAGCTGTCAGCAAGGCCAGAGTTCACTGCAGACCCCACTCATATTGCAATCTATTGAAATTGATATTGTTTTTAAATACACATTTGTCTTTAATACTATCTTACACAATTCCAACATGTTTCTGTATGTTTTGGCACGCTCAGCGTTTCTTCTCACCCTTGCAAATATTGAGACGTAAGATGAGAAGACACCAGTCCTCTGGGCCCCTCCCCTGTCACGATTTCCTATTCAGTTTGCGGGAAATAAATGGTCCATGTTGCAGCCCTCCAGAAGCAGTCTTTATTGGCGCACTCTTGTTCTCCATTTCTCTCTTGAGGCCTGTTGTGCCAAGGAGCCATGTGAGGACAGATTACACACCAGCGAGACATTGTTCCATACCCCACAGAGGTTTTCTGGAAGGGCCCTCGTTATTATAGTGCAGGAGACTTCAAACACTTCCCCAATAGCTTTTGATGCAGTTTAATGCATAGTCATGCCCAGCACTCTCTGAGCTTCAGAAACACTGGGTGTGTCTCTATAATCAAAGCCCTGCTAACCCACATGATTACAGGAATGGCACACTGGCACATGCCCTCTCCCCTTGGCAATCAGACACTGATTTTTTTTTATTTTTTTCCCCCTGCATCCATTTTTTCCCCCCTCCATTATACTATGACTGGAATGGGTGATTCAGTGTTTTTGAACGCCCCCCTTTGGTGATGTGCGTTCAGCCTGGCTCGCTTTGTGTGGTTATGGCGGCTGGATTGTGTTGAAGAAATACAGTCTAGTAGTAGAAGCAAATGCTGGAGTCACAACTGTACAGTGTTGAAGAGTTATACAGATAGATTTAAGGTAAAGGAAATGGTTGCATTGTCTGTAATTTGGCAGTATTTGCTGGAATCAGTTTGACAACATTAACATTAGGATAATGTTTTCAAAATACCACAATATAGCAGAAGTATGCAGAAACATCACATGATATAAATTGTGTCCATAGAAGTGAAATTCCACTTTTGTGTCCCAGCCTCTTTGCACATGTAAAACTAAAAATTCAGCCACTGAACTCAGAATCCCCCCCTCAGAAGCATTCATTTGTACTCATATTATTGCATGTAGGAATGTGCCAGTGAGATTTTTTTTGTTTTTGCAGCTGAGTCTATTTGCCAGTACTGTTACATTAGAATCAGCTCCACTAGTAGTGATCAGATTGGCTCCATTTCTTATCCTTAATTCGTACATTCAGCTACCAAAGTAGTCTTTCCTTTTTCAGTATTAGTCACTCATTTTAAAGTAATTGGATAACTTATTAGTATCACGGATTATACAAAGATACATTTCCATGTATGTCACACATGTTGTGAAGCAGGAGATGTGATTCAGCTGCAGAGCAAAAGCAGTCCCGTCATAGTGGATGTATGAAATTCAGAAATTTGGAGAGTAACGGCATCCTGTCATCCTGACAGGTTTTGAGCACCATGTCAACTCAGCATCACGTCAAGTGTGTGCAGTGTGGCAGCACTGTTTGATCCAACTCAGAAGTCGCAGAGTGAATTTTCCTGGCACTGAGTAGCCTCTGCTGGGTGTGAACTATTATCTTGTTACAGCCTCACATATGCAGATAAATCTTGTGCGTTCGCTGTGTTTATTGTAGTCTGATACAGCATGCTATGTACAGGTTGTACCAGCTGACTTTGACAGGGGGGAACCATGGTCGCCTCCAGCACCCTGGGCAGCCGTGGCAGCAGCCCCTTGTCTGCATTCCACCCTCGCCAGACTGGTTGGCTCCAGCTCAGTCCTGGAGAGTCTGCTCTTGTGACACCTAAGATATAAGCAATGACACACACCTATATTCACCTCGCTGGAGTGCACCTAATACTTTCAAAGTCAATTGATTTCTCAAGCTTTTACTTGTGTTTACTTCATTGCAATGTTGGTACAGTGAGAAACAAGTATTATTTTATATTTGGCATATCTCTTATCATATTGCAGTGTCTCCAAAATGGCCTAAAAAACTGGTTCAGATGTTGGAAAACCATCAATGTTGTGTTACCGAGGTGGTGTTGTGGCAGTTACAGTGGTTTAATAGCCTAACCCTTCACTTAATCTTAGGAACCAGTCACACAGATATGATGAAGATGAAAGCCTTTAATGAAGTGAGAATTGTTCACGCTGGCAGAGCTGGCCTGTCAGCACACAAATATACAATTATGTTTGCAGTCGTGTGTGTTTGTGTATGAGACGGGAACAGAGGGAGTCTGAGTAGAAGTGTTTACTACACATGTGGGGACCTAACTCATCACATCCTCAGAGTAGCGGCACAACTGCACGGAAGGAGATTTGCTTCAATAAACCGAATGACCCCCAGCATCATTTTCAGTCAGATTTTCAGTTTGTGCTTTAACAGTGATTGTCAGCCTGACACTGCTTTGCCAGCAATAGCCAGCAGTCGGCCAAACAAATGGTACAAAGCAATTCACAGGTCATAAGTGTAAGGCATCACTCTTTTGACAGATGAATAGCTTACAGACTCAAAAGATGATGTGGCTGATTTGCCAGGAGCATGGTTTTGTCTTTTTTTTTTCTTAGATATTTCCAAAAACAGCCTTCATGTGCTTTACTGTTGGATTTATTTTCATTTTCTATGGGGACATTTAGTCAAAATATATATTTTCCTTTATGCTGTTCCTCTTTGCTTTTTTTACAATCAGTTCATGCTTTCTGTATCCACAAGGGTACTTGTGACCTAAATATTGTCATCCACACAAGTCCATGAGGGTCCATGCAGACCACTCAGCCCGAAATGTGTACCTGTCCGCACCGCACTGCAAGCAACCCGACTACACAAGTGCCAGAGAACAAATGGTGCTTTAAACATGCTTGTTTTAAGGAGAAACTGTACAAGGAGATTCCTCTTCATCCACACTGTAATAATGCCATCATTATAAGGGTTGTAATTTACGTTGTCCTTCCAGACTTTGTAGATGTTTGATTTGTAGATGCTTTCCATTGATGCTACCCAAACACAGTGAGAAGTTGTAATTTCTCCAGAAATCCTGTGCTAAGTCCACCCACTGTGCTCGACATACCTCAGGAATAATCACATTGACACGGTGCTGCAGCCGAATCTGTAACCAGCTGCTACGTCGTGCAAAAAGTGCAAAGTCTCAGTCCTTCAGAAGCATCTGCAGGAACCCCTGTGTGGATTTCTGTGTTGTATATGAGGGGCGATGCAACTGTGTGTGTGTGTTGCGGAGCGACGCATACCTAATGTTGTATGAATAAACTACATTTGCTGTGCATTTTCAAAGTCCACATCAGTGTGGAGACGGAAAGCATGAACTGGCCCTTACTCTTATGGAAATATGGCATGCCTGACTGAGTTTCTACCCCTTTTTTGGGTTTTGTGGAATATTGTTTTGAAGCCCCATTTAGCGTTACACTGATTGCACACTGTCTATGACTAACATAAGGTAACCTCTAATGACTGACAGACCATATGTCTCAACTTACAATACTAATGAACTAAATGAGCTGACAGCTTGATGAACTGTAAATTTGATAGATGCCTTCCAGAATATGCCTATCACTCCTATACATAATGAGGTTACTCACCCAACCCCCACTTATCCTACAATGCTCCGACTCTAAAGTCTGTACCCAGCGCAGGTGTACCAATGGATGGTTGTCTCTCACTGCAGTCATTATTCTGTGTTAAGCCTGGTAATGTTACCCCAAGTTTTCATGTGGCCTGCATTAAAATATAGCTTAGTCTATTCAAATTGTTTTCAGTTGATTATTGTTTGTCTCCGTAACATTCGTTGGGATTCTGTCATTGCTGATGGAAAAAACACTGGGGGAGCATGCTACACCATGGTGATAAAATGATAGCAATACATCCCATGTGATATGCACAATATCAATAACATTGGCAATATTGTTCAATAGAATTTTCGATAGTTTGTCTTCTGTTGTACGAATAAATCCCAAGCGTGCTCCCCCCATGGCTCGTACCAGTCTAACATATCACCTCATAATGGAGCCCCTTTGTCCTCCATTGTGCTGTGAGGTGTGTTAGCC
Source organism: Stegastes partitus (assembly GCF_000690725.1). NCBI lineage: Eukaryota > Metazoa > Chordata > Actinopteri > Pomacentridae > Stegastes > Stegastes partitus. Next base: position 109,834 of record NW_007578552.1, on the reverse strand, counting down.
CTTGGTCACCTGGGCCTCTCGTCACCCCGTCTATTTATTTTCTTGTATCTGTGTGATTTAGTATTGTGTTCTTTCATAGTCGTGTTCACAATAAAATTACTACCTGTGTACCTCAAAGTGGTTCAATTCAAGTAAAATGAATGTAAACATTTTCTCCTGCTATCTTTTATTAAAAGTAGGTCAGTAAAAATATTAGTCATTTTAATGTCAACTAAAATTAGAATGCTATATTGCCTAGCCCTACATGATGCCATCTGTCACTTGCTGAGGCCTGTGGTATCCAAAAACATTTAGGCTTTGAGGAACTCTCCCCTAGTGGCTGATGTTGATAATTAACTCCGTGACACAGCTCTGTACACAAAGTGCTAACACCACTGCCCAGCTGTTTATAGCCGCCCAGGGATCCAGGGCATTCTCTAGGATTAGAAGTCCCTTGCTTGTCTGCCCATGTGAAGATCAGATCCATCCCCCCCCAACAACAGAAATGGCCTACCAGCCCGCTTGCCAGGCTGTCTGACTGTCTGTGTTGGTGTCATTGAAACGTGCCTGGTACTTCCAGTCTCTCTTATTTGTCTCAACGTACAATGACCCATCATTACTGCCATGTCAAGGAGACGGAGGCAACCAATCATATCTGGCCCAGCGGGACAGGCGCAACCAATCAGGTCTAGAATCCCCATGGTAACTTGTGCTTGAAAGCCCAGGCACAACCAATAGGAACATCGAGTGCCACTTAGCTATTAGGGTTTAATGGCCTGTTTCTGTTGTCATTAATAAAAAGCATATAACCTCCGATATAAAGACTGTTATATTTTCAGCGGACAGCACAGTGCCGAAGCATGAAGACACCCCAATGGCATTCAAAAGAACACAAGGACACGCGGACCCTGACGTTTGTGTGTCATTATCTGTTCATTTACTGTACAGGCCAACAATGGCACTCAAGTCGCTTGTCAACAGAATGTGTTTTACCCCTCAGAGTCTCCTCTGCCTCTCTGACCAATCACCGCTGCTTTGACTTCATCCATTTGAGCGCAGACCCTACCATTAGCTTAAAGTAGGTCACTCCAGGCCAGGAGGGAGCCAGACTCAAGTTTGCATGGTCACTATCTCTCTTTTTAGTTTAGCCTGCTTCTGCCATGCTATGCTATTCCACTCTGCTCTACATTGTGTTCTTCTCTACTCCGTTCGTCCTTATGTAATGGCTGAGCAGTGAGCGGTGTGTGTCATAGCCGTTTCCATGGTTAGAGTGGCTGAGAGTGTATCACAACACAGCATGCCCCAACCTTGGGCACTGTACTGAGGAAAGACTTTCATTTTGTTTCTCAAGGTCTCACTGATTACCCCCCCCCCTTTTTTCGCCAAACCTCTCTGAAAACTGTGTAGATCTCGCATGAAGCAACAAGAAGCTGTTTTCATGCATATATTTTCCATTTGTTATGGAAGACGACAAGTGTTCACATCTGGTATGCAGACTATATTGAAATCCAAGTCCATTAGCCACCATCAGATTTTCAGGATGATGGTGGCAATTAATAAGACATTACTTTGATCAATAATTGATTGTCTTTCATTTAGTGGCATAAAGTTCAGCCTGTGGTGACTGTCAGGGTAAGAGTAGAATTGAAGACATATTGGCATGCAGGATGAGGGAGCAACTTACTCTCCAAAGGCTCTTGACTTGTTGTTTTTAATTAATGATACAGTGTCATAACCTAATGGCATTTCATTTCAAATGGCAGAAAAACCCAAGACAGCAGTGTGTGTGTGTGTGTATGGGGGGTAGGGGTGATAGTAAGTGAAACAGCCCTGAGCCAGCTTGTCGCTTCGAATAGCACAAAACAGTCACAACACGATTTCTTACTTACTAAAATCTTACATTCCGTCACTTACTCCTAAAAAGAGCAGACAAGAAGGGATTCTCATATTTAATTTTTAAGTGAGTCTTCAGTGACGGAGCAGTGCAGGTGAAGCATTCTCAGAGGCTTTAAGTAAATACGGACACATGTTGTCATTGTGAACCCGCTCTGCTCTTAATGTGAGCTGGCTTTGCTTGGTTTCGTGTAACAAATGGGTTTTTCTTGGTACATGGTTGAGCGCGCAGTCTGGTGCTGTGGGCAAAGCGCCGTGCTCTCATTTCAGGCTCTCTGGGGAGAGCTGCACCATCAGAGAGAAATGATTGAATCTCTTTCTCCGCTCCATTTTCGCTCATTTCTCCTGGAGTGGATCAACCTGTGCCCCCAGCGCAGGATCGTGTGTATTGTATGCAGATGTCTGTGTTTGCATTTACATAGACCTGCCATGGTTGTTTTGCACATAATTCTTGTTGTCGAAGTATGTAGGAGATCTTGTAAGCACTGTTTGTATTCAAAACTGTCTTTTGCTTTTGTGTGTGTGTGTGTGTGTTTTTTTTTCCCCAGACGCTGATATGCATTGAGGATGAGTGGAGTCGGTGAAAACTCATCTGACCCTGCCAGGGCAGAGTCACGAAAACGCAAAGAATGTTCTGCAGAACTTCTAGGACCCAGGTAAGTAATCACCTGAAGGATCATAGTATGACAGCTGTCCTAGATTTAAAGTACAGAGAAAAGGGGAAAAGTAGTTATCATGCAGTAAAGATCCGATTCCATCTCTCCACACAAACACGTTATTAAAATCTACCCCCTGCTTTGCCAACACGTAGGATCCATAACCTCCTGTTTACATCAGTTTTCCCCTCCTGTATGACTGTAAAATCAAGCTGCAATGACTCTGGATCACTGAAACATTGTATGTAAAACAGTTACCAAGAACACTATGCTGTTTTGACAGTTAACCCTGGAGCGCTGTTAAAGAATGTATTATAAATCTGCATAATTAATCTGTAAACAAGCACTAAAAAGTATAGGTCTATTGTGTTAGCATAGTGGAAAGGCCTAGAGAGCTTTTTCAAGCCATATGAAGCAAAATTGACTCGAGCCTTGTCCCTCCTCTGACTCTCCTCCATGCCAAGGTTTGCAGTAGATGTTGTGCACTGTCATTTGGCAGCTATGAAAATGAGAGGGCTTCTCAGTCATATGCAGAGATCTATGTGGACATAACCTTGGTGTAGTTTTGCAGATGGATTTTCTTTGCTGCCCTAGGATTGTTCTTGTGCCTATTCATTCTCCTATTTTGCTAGAACTGCACTTACCACATGAGCATTTCTACTCGTTTGTATTTTTTTGCCATAGACCTTTATCATCTGTGCGTTACTAATACATTCATTTTCCCACCCCTGTGTTGTTGTTTTGTTTTTGTTTTTTTTATCTCTGCAGTCCCAAGCGGAGCAACGAGAAGCGCAACCGTGAGCATGAGAACAAATACATCGAGGAGCTCGCCGAGCTGATCTTTGCCAACTTCAACGACATCGACAACTTCAATGTTAAACCTGACAAATGTGCAATCCTGAAGGAAACTGTGAAACAAATCAGACAAATAAAGGAGCAAGGTACAAGTGGCAACCTGTCATGTTTTCGACACTTTATCCTTGTTTGTTGAAGAAACTGTCAAGGTGATAGGTCCCAAAGTACAACAGTGAAAGGAATACTGAGTTACCTGAGCCGGCTGTTTTTCTTCTGAAGTTCCGAAGTTTTTCCCTTCAGCTTTCTGTGACATACTGTAAGGCCTAGTTGTATTCTCAGACTAACCTAAGTGAAAACCTGGAAACAGATTCAACACTACAATTTCATTTGTAGCTATATGCTCTGGAAAAAGGGTTTACAATTTAATGAATAGGGTTAGTGTCTTGTTTCGATTTAAGGGTTCCAGTATAGCTGCGAATACCACAATGTCTGCAGAAACTTCAGCTTTAGCAGCATAAGTATTATGCTTTGGGATCTACTCAGCACATAAGAGCAGCACACCTGATTTAATGTTCCCTCCATCACTCCATCATGTAACGTGCACAAACCAGAGCAGTCTTTGGCTTCCAGTCTTTCCCATTCTGAGCCAGGACATCAGGCAAATGGATCAGTGTGACTGGTTGTTCTTGCCAGCTTCTCCTTTAGTAACTTGTTGAGGTTTGGCTTTTTTTAAACGTTTTTACCAAATTAATGGAAATGCTTTTTTACCCTGTTACAGGTCCAAACTGTTAAAAAAAAAACAACTAACAAACATTAATTTCCTTAAGTAAAAGTAAAGGCAATTAATAAACTGAAGCTTGGACCATGTATACAAGAAAGCAGCTGAGTGGCTGATAGACAAAGAGTGGCCCACTCTATCAGACCAGTTGATGATGTCATCTTGTTTTATGTGACTCACAGAGCCAAGTGTTATGTAATGGGGAGGAATGTGATGCAAAAATCACGCTCAAACTCTAGCTACTGTCTGTCCGTCCCTCCCCCATTCTGCTGTCCTATTCTGTACTCCCTCCCTTCCTACCTCAGACCCTGCATTGTCGTTTTTTTTCTCTCTCTCTAGGCTAGACTGACATCCTCTGACTGCCTCAGAAGGCAAATTTGTGTTTGCACAGAAAAAAAACCCCACTGAGGGAGGGGGGCTAAATCATCCTTTTCCTGCTTTGTCCTCCATACGTCAGTGGCCACTTAGAGTACCCTTTTTATAGTTAACATAGAGAGCTGCTGCACCTCATCTTGCACAGTTCAGAGGAGCAAGCGTTTTCAGTAGCCATTGTTTTTTTTTGTTGCACTTGTTTTTGAACCAGAGATGCTGTGAAGCCATTTAGGTCTCTTTATGCTCGAAGTAGATGTCAATAATCATTTTAGCACCACTATTTGTTCTTTTCATTTCACCTTGTCTGTCATGCATTTAAGTGTGATGTACCTGGAATGTGTAGGATAGTTTGTGGTGCATCTTTGTTTCTATAGCCCCATAGCTCATCTTTTTATTGTTTAAGATATTCTTTCATTGTGGTGACAGTACTGAATGTATTAAATTACACTTGCGCGACTTGATGACTCTCACTGATTGATGTCACGGCCTTCCTGCAACGCGGCCATGATGGCATTTGAAAAAGCTGCCTCCTACTGAAAGCTGTTAATTCATCCCTGTTTGTTCCCCTCATGCTGTCTGTGTACATCTTACTAAATGAAATCAGGGTGGAAATGCTCAGCGTAGGCTTGGCTTTTTTTTTCTCTTTCTAGCTTGTTGCACTGCAAAGGTCCCATATTTTGCCCCTTTTCAGCAAATTAACGCAAGTCTCACATGGCGCTGCAGTGTGTCTTTCAATTTTTTAGCTCTAAGTAGTGCAAAGATGGTACTTTTTACCATGACTGTATGACCCCTGGTTTTAGGGCTTTTTAGCTCTGCAAACCAATGAGCTGCTGCTGTCCATGCACCCTCCAGGAAGACATCTCTCTCTGTGTGTCTGTGATTGACCGTGACTAACCCTAACCCTGACCGTACTCCAACATTTAGTGCTACAGAGCCGCAGCTTAGAAATGGCTCTATAGTGGTTAACATGTAGTTATACTGGGCTTCTTTTCAGTCACTGTTTCGTGCTCATTCCATTGACTGACGACGGAAACCGAAAAATATGTAAATGAGAACAGCTGTATTTCGGATTTCGGCTGCATTAAAGTGCAGCTTACGTGAGCGGGAGAGATGCAAACAGATGTAAACACCAGCTGAGTTTAGGTTGCACTGAAGAACAAGCAACAAAAAAAAACAAAACAGAAACCAATTTAATACTTGTTTATTGTTTTTAAATTAGTTTTAAAGTTTCCCACCATCTCTGAAGGTCTGTAGCTCTTTGCGGGCATGTGATCAAAGCTAATGGTAACGCTCGTGTGTTGGTGTGTTTTGCTCATGGCTGAGACATTTTGGACTTAGCAGAAGCAGCTGTAGAAAGGAAGCAAACCTGGTGAACTGCTCATTCTGAATGGCTCACCTGACAAGCAGTGGGCAGTGAGAGGGCATTATTAACCAGACATTGAGCTGGACGACTGTTGATTTTTTTAAGTGTGAGGTAGCACCAGGGTCGACTTTTTACTGGCTTGTAAAACCTGGAGTCAATCCAGTTGTGGGGGAAGTTGAGGAATGACAGAAGTAAACGTTTTTATGTCTTAACAGCTTTTACTTTACACCTCAAGGTTTATAACAGCCACATAGCACAATAAAAATGCTCACCATACGGGACCTTTAACAGACAATATGTGCACTAATATCTTCATAGTGTTTTAAATAATGGCATAGTTTTGTAGTTTTGCAGTTTTTTTTACACTTGGTGTTGGCAAGAGCAGGCAGTTAAGACCACCTCTTGTAGGCTGGTGGAGGAGGAATACAGTCGCTGCTTACATGCAGCTTTAGTGCGTTTTTTATTCATTATGCATATGTGAAAAATAGAAAAATGTAACGCATAAATTGTTAAATATAAGAGGATAAGAAAAAGTGTATGGTAAATGTCTTGACAGTCACGTACTACGTAGTCGTTATTACCTGATACAACCTTTTTCAATTGATCAGTTCCTCCCTTCGTTTGTGGCACAGTTCCATAGTTCTGCAGATGGACAGAAAGCCAGTGAGGGCCGCACTGACATTGAGTGATGGCTCTGTACCTAGGGCAGCTGTGCTGGTCTACTGGGCCCCGCTGGGCCTGGAGAGGTCCTGCTGATGCGCACATCATTAATGCTGAAAGAGATGAATATGGGTCTGTGGGGTGTTGCACGAGCCCACAGAGTGCAGGGAAACCTGCATTTGTGTTAGCTTTCACACATCCATAGCCCCAAAAAAAGGAAAGACATGATTTTGTTTGCTTTTCAACACAATATTTTTACACCATATGGTCAGCCCTCTTCTTGGCGTGGTGTGACAGTTAAATGTGTCCCCCCAACAGCCCACTCATATTCCGCCTCTCATCATCATCTCTAAAAGTAGGGCAGCCTACGCTCTGAACATAAGGCTTCTCTGCATGGTTATTAACCCACTCACATGGACAAATGCATAGCCTCATAGTGCAGGTACAGGAGCTTGCAGGACACTCTAAATTCTCACTTTAAACTACAATGGTTGTAGAATTTTTGCATTAAAACAATTTTCTGGACAGTTCATTAGACAATAGAAAATGTTCTGTTTTTCCTTTTGTCATCAACATTGTTCATTATGTAGCTGGCAAATGATTTTTTTCATTTTACACAGATCCAGATAGATGAATTATAGCCCACAGGTATATTTATGCATAACAAATCATGTTCTCTATGTCCATCCAATAGGAGTACTAATGCTGAGGTCATAGTTTAGGACCCTAAATTCATATCTCGTAAAGCTCCAGCTGCTATAAGGAAACGGCTCACCTGCTGAAAGATTTAACCTTGGTCTTTTACGAAGCGTTTCTTGATCTCGTTTTAATAATGAAAAGAAGTCTTGTGTTTAGTCACCTAAAATGAAAAGCTTATTTTGAATTGTTCAGATTATATTGCATTTTTTGTGTGTCTACTTATCTTATGTTTATCTTATGAATAATGATTAATGACTTGCCTTAATTAAAATGAGGGTTTATGATCAACTTCTTAGATAAGTTCCTGCTGAATTACATGGTACCAACATGCTATCTTATTTGGAACAGGAATTGTTTACACATGTTTCTGTTATAGCCTTTTTTTTTTCTTTTTTTGCACATGACAATGTAATCCATCCAGTGGCTGTCACCAGCGTGGCAGCAGTGTGCTCTAACACACTCATTTACAACAACCTTTCACTCTGTTTGCTGCTCTGTGCTCGGGTTTGAGCAATGGCCACATGTTTTCACAAAGAGACCGAATGTGTTTGCTGTGTAACCGGATGGATACTTGTTAAAAGACTTGTCAACAAGTGACCTCTTTAGAGTATGTGGGCCAGCTTCAGGGGGAACATAGAATTGTTTGCATCTGCTTTTTCTGTTTGACCCCCATGTTTTACTGTCCTGTGATGTAGTTTTGATCGCCATAACAACAGTAATATCTTACTTGTTGTAGCCACAGAAAGTTAAAATCCATTTGCTCTGTTTAGTTTTTTTCCCTAAATGTTTGTCATTAACTCTCCTGTTAACAGAAAAAGCTGCGGCAGCAAATGAGGAGGAGGTACAGAAGGCTGATGTCTCATCAACAGGCCAAAGTGTGATTGACAAAGATGCCTTGGGACCAATGATGCTGGAGGTGGGTAGAGGGCTTTTTCTTACTTACTCATCGTGTCATATCTGTGAAGGAAATGCCACGCTCAAACCGAATTACCCCACGCTGAACACTCATACCTACACTCACATCGGATATGCTCTCCTCTTTAGATCATGATTGGTATATAATGAAGAGTGCCATCCATAGAGAGCATATTACAAATGGGCCAGTAGTGGTTGTGTGTGAGCGTAGCCGTGTGGAGTAAAAGCTGCCAGCATCTTGTATGTGCCTCTGATTGGCTGTAAATCACCGAGCAGAGCAATGGCCTCGTTGTCCTGCGGAGGGCCACTGAAGTGCTTACATATAATGGGAAAGAAAGCAACAGCCTGGCGAATGAATCAGTCCATTGAGCCTGTCCTCTCACTCATTTCCTCCCTCCCTTTCCCTCTCTCTTACTTGTTCAGTTCTCTTTTCTCTCTCTCTCTCTCCCTCCCCATCTTCTCTTCATTCGCCGCTAGATCTGTCCTGTCATGGAATATTTATAGCTCTCCTGGTCCAGCGTCACTGAATCGACATACTAACTCGCGGCTAAATATAGCCCAGTGCAGCCTGCAAGCTTTCCCATCTGTCAGCAAGCCCCAAAACACAGCGATCGGCCATTCACACCCGCTCCACTCTAGCCATGTCCCCGTCCGCCAGGCCAGGCTCATTACAGGATGCTCCGAGGAGAAAGGCTGTCGGCAGGAAATGCACCCACGCGCCCTGTAACCCTCCTCCAAGGCTCTCCGCGAACCGCTCTCATGCAAACACAGAGAGACGGACGAGGCTGCGAAGAAACATTAGTGCACTGTTGTTTTAACCTTCAGGGAGCAAATCTCGCCCTGTCACATGTCTATTGTGGCGTACAGTTCGCGTTCTTGGTAGACCGCTCCATATGGTTGCTGTTGTGTTGCATGACAAGTGATGACACTACTAGGAATTTTTCTGGTACCAGTGCAAGTGTGAGATTATTTTTTTTTTACATTTTATTTTCAACATTATTCAAACATATCCGACCATTTGGCAAAACAAAGCTAATATCGAATTAAAGAGGAAGTAAATAAGAGTATGACTTCAACCAAACAGAATTTGATGCTCGGTGCTTTCTGCGCATTTCGGACTGCACCAAAAAAAAAAAAAATATTAAGCTTGAATATCAAGTAGTCCTGTTGGGATTTATGTGTAGGATTGCGGTAATGGTTTGTCATATGGAAAATGCATATTTAGCAAGAATTTATGAGAAGAGACACCCTGTTTGCAGAGCACCAGTATGATATAAATAACCCCAAAGGGAAGAGGGGAGTTGACCAGATCCTTACTCCCTACCCTGCAACAATTCACTACCTGCTGTATATGTTAGTGGGAGGGTAAGCAATATAGAGTCATATATCAAGACAATAGGTTAGGTGCAAAGTGGAACAGCTACAGCATGGGGCACGTGATATCTTGTGTGTTTATTTAGAATATATTAAATGACTTTGGTCATCTCTGCAGGGTATATTTAGTGACTATTGTAAATTAAGGTATTGGCTAACAGCATTATGCAAGAGTGTCTGGAGGAAGGCAAGAGTTGGCGCTAGAGAGTGTTTGCTCTGTTTCTGTTTGCCCTACTTGTCCAGTTCATGGCCTTTCTTCACACATGGTGGACTTACACAACCATGTTGCATTTTGGAACAGGTCTGGTACATGCAGTGATAGATGAGATCTCCTTAAGTCTATTTTCAGATCTTGCTGGGTTAGAGCAGGCAGGGGAAAACTTCTATCGCCATTGTGATCATGTAAAACGTAGGATGTATGAATTCGCTGAACCCCAAAAATTAAGCCCGGTACCTGACTGTAGGTATGTTAGGCAGCTTAGTTTTAGAGGTTGATTGTAGTTGTACCCATGGTGCTGTGACAGGAGAAGGATGGCACAACCAGGCGTACATCCTTAAGACATTAAAACCTTTGACATTCATTGAGCGGTTGCTGTTTTATTTGAACTGCGCATGCTGTGTGTGTAAGACTCTGCAAACTAACAGCTGTGTGGGAGGGGTGTTTAGGTAAAGATTATTTAAGCAAAGGTGAGGACCAGACACCTTGAGAACAGTCTCTTGTGTCTGATCTTAACACCAGCTTATACAGCTTCGCAAGCTCCAGAAATCCCTTTTAAGGGCTCCGGGTGATTTGATGGCCTAATTGACACCATCTTGTGTGTAATAGTTGACCTGGGGCTGTATTCTTTCAATTAAGTGCTGCTCCTCCTTCACATCTTCCAATCTCTGCAGGCACATGCTTTTATCCGGCTTTCTATCAGCCACACCGATGTTGAGCTCCTGCCGGAGTGATGCTCGTGCTCAGCGTACAGTGCACTAATCGCTGCTCTTTAGACACAGTGTAGATGTGCTGCATATTCCATCGTTTGTTAAGAATTGTGCCGACGTTTTGGTCATGTATGTGCATTCCAGCTGGCACTCCAAACTACAAAATTACCAGACAAACAATAGAAGTCTGCAGGACTTAAAGCATTCTCTGCATCTGTAACAGTTTCTTTTTTTATATATATGTAGACAAAGTCTCAGTAATCATGAACCGAAGTTCGACTTGTTTGTTGGATGTTACAGTTTCAACCTTTCAAATGATTGCAATAATCATCGTAGGGAAAAGCATATGAATCCAGGACTAGGCTTTTATTAAACTACTCAGCTGAGGTGTTATTTGTATTAGCAGCGATTACTGGTGAGAAGTACAGTTGGTCGAACATATTTTTGCGCTCCTGCTTTGGTAAGGATTTGTTCTGTATGTGTGAAGAACAAAAAACAGCAAAGTGTCTGTTCTGAACTCTCTTCTCATTCTTTTTCTTCTTTTCCTCCCCCCCCAGGCCCTGGATGGCTTCTTCTTTGTGGTGAATATGGAGGGGAACATCGTGTTTGTGTCTGAGAATGTGACCCAGTACCTTCGCTACAACCAGGAGGAGCTGATGAACACCAGTGTCTACAGCGTGCTGCATGTCGGGGATCATGCTGAGTTCATCAAGAACCTGCTGCCTAAATCCCTTGGTTAGCGCTGAGCTTATTTTCCCTGCCAGCATTTACTTTGCTCTGTTTTTTTTTTTTTTTTCCTCTACCTGTCAGTTTCTGTCTCACTCTGTCAATTTTGTTCAACATCCCTCTCTTTTCCCGACTCTGCGTGTATGTCCTCTATGTTGCATCATTTTTACATGCACTCAACACCTTCTTCTCACTGTTTAAGCAGGTACGTGTGGTTTGATGGTGATGTCAGTTTAATTAAAGTGTTTATGGTTCAGCCACTGCAGAGCGGATGTGGCAAAGCAAAGTGTTGGCACTGTGCATAAAACCTATAGGTTCTTCATTTTCTCTTTTGCTGATGCTCAGCCCAGACATTTGCTCTCACTCTCCTCCTCTTCCTCCCTCCCTTTTCAGCTAATTAACTTCCTTTTTCGGCTTCTCTCCCCTGTCAGCAGCATCGTGCTCTTCCTATATTCTCATTTCATGCCCTTCGTTCCCCTTCTCTTCACTTTTTGTGTTATTTTCTCTCTCTCTCTCTCTCTCTCTCTCTCTCTCTCTCTCTCTTTCTGCCACACACCCTCACCAAGTTCCTTTTTTCATGTTCTCACTTTCCTATTTCCTTGCCCACCCATGAAAATCATTGTCTTTATCCTAGCATTACTCATCTCATGAAAACAGGCCATTTATTTTTGTAAGATAGAATTTATCTTTCTCATTCCTTCGCTTTTGCCCTTTCCCTTTCCCCATCTTCTTTCTGTTCTGTCGTACCTGCGCCCATTTAACATCCTACCTCTGCATCTCTTCCGCACGAGAGGTGATTGTGATCTATGTCACCGCAGCCCGTCAGGAGCTCTAAGTCCTTCTCTCCTGGTGCTTCGGATTGAGGTCTGAGTACCCAGCCATCTGGGTGGGAGAGCAGCACAGAGCGGAGTACCCTGGAAACGATCAGTGGGATGTGTCCCAGATACTGGGAGATTATCAATGCACTGAATGAGATCACAAACCAGATGGAGTGTGATGGGAGTTTGCTAGAGTGAAATGAGTTGTGTGTGACTATACATGTCTCTTTTTTTTTTTTTCTTGCGTGCGTGCTTGTGTGTATATATGCGTGTGGCTTCTTACACATGTGTGTGAATGTGTGTTTGCTTGCGCCTGTGTAAGTGTTGGAGAGGAGAAGAAAGATTGGCAATGATGTTTTAGAGGACATGCATATGGAGGCCTGGCTGTGATGCATGGCTGTGGATAGATGGCACAGGGCTCGGGGTTCCAACTGCTCATTATGACTGATCTCTACCCAGCAACAGCTCTCTCCTTTTTTTACACTTTTTCTGCCTTCATTCTCTGTCTTGCTCTCATTATGTCTTTCACTTACAGCGTGGTAGCCTCTCTTGGCTTTGCCCATTGCAGCTTCCCAATCTCCCTGTTCTGTTGTTCAGTTTTTGGCCGCAGTAAAAATTTGTCAAATAAAGTCCCCCCAGGAGGCCAAACTGTAAATCTCCTTTTCCCCTTCCTGCTTCCTTACAGTCAATGGCGTCCCATGGTCAAGCGAGGGTCCAAGGAGGAACAGTCACACATTCAACTGCCGAATGCTGGTCAACCCGCACAGCGAGAACCAGGACGAGCCGCACGAGCATGAGCCGCAGCAGCAGAAATATGAGACCATGCAGTGTTTTGCCGTTTCGGAGCCCAAATCCATCAAGGAGGAAGGAGACGGTATGGAAAGAGGCGGGGGAGATGGTATGGGGGGGGTCATTTGACACTAAAGTAGTGACGACACAAATCAGCTTTTCACAAGATCAGTTTTCAAATCTGTTAAAACTATCCGAGCTGCCTGCCTGCAACAACCGTCCTCTGCTATAATGCATTGATTGAATCTAAATCAATTGTAAATAAATGTGCTATTATTTAGTTTAAGAATAGAATTTGACAGGAATTTTAGAGTCCTGGGTTGCATTTTAGAGCTTGGAAATGACTACGTCCTGAAACACACAAATCTGAGGAAGTGGTAGAATCATTTCTAAGAAAAACGAAAGTCAGATCAGGAAAATGAAAAGTTTATTTTCAGAGGAATAAGTATAAAAATAATTCTTTGTACATTCTAGGACAAAACAAAAAGTGAAAAATAACTAATTTAGTTTCGCAAACTAAATCGGAGAACAAATTCCTGAGCATCAGACTGACATCTGCCATCTTCAATAAATTGTCATGTTGTAGTTCTGAGACCATGATGAGGAAAAAAAGAGAGTTTTGAAATTTGCTTGGGTGTAAGAAACACCACAATTCGATTGCTAAGAAATGGAAAACTGATTTAAAGATTAACCAAAGTTGCATCCATTTACATTTTATATTTAATTTGAATAGATGATTTACCATATCGTGTGTTATAATTGGCTTTGTATGGGAGAAAACAACATATGAAGCAACTGACGAAGGAAAGTGCTGGTGCCACTCAACTTACATCCATGAAAAGTTAAGTGACACGAGGGAGACGAGAGGCTGGAGCGCTGTCATTAAAGCTCATCTATAATTCATGCACATCCCTCGCAAACCTGGGCTTATGACTCCAAGGGAAGGATGCGTTTTAATCGTGTATTGCAACAGTGGACCGATCTTTTGATAACCTTCAAAACAGATTTGAACACAACGGAACATGAACACCTTGAACATATTTCGGAGCATATGGGCTCAGGGATAGAAAGAAGCTGCATTCGTGTTCACGGCCGGGACAAACATCTGCGCGCCTTGCCTGGGAAATGATTTAAATTGTATGTTGTCTCTGCTCCTCTCTCAGTGTTCAGTCACTGAGAGGTCACTGGGCTTTTCCAGCGGTTTTCATGGCTTCAGGCAGGAACATGAGGTTCTGAACTCTTTACAAACTTCCATCAAAAGTGTCCTTTATCCAGAAATTTTCAGGACTTTGTGAAGCATTGATTTCTGATGTCGGATCATTCCACATCTTAACTACCTTAATCCTTTTTCCTAAGTGAGTTTATAGAGCAATCATAATTTTCCACTGCCAAACTGCAACTCGGTGGTAAATTAAAACAAGTGAAAATGCAAATGCTTCACTCTGAGTCTAGTCTTTTCGCCTTGTTGGCTTCCTTTGTGCACCACCTGCTTGCCAGCCATACTCTGGCACATAGACTAACTAGGACTCTGGCCAGAGATGTGAGTTTTTTGTGTGTATGTTAGTGGCAAGGCAGGATCAGTGGTTACAGTTGGAAGAATTTGTCCAGCCATAGACAGAAACGGAGAAAGGGAGAAGAAGGAAAGCTTAAAAAAAAACTAACGGAGATTCACAAATTTAAGGGCCGGACCACCCAAGAGGCTCTGTTTACAAGTCAAAATAAGGAATGTGTGTGTGTGTGTGTGTGTGTGTTAGCGCTGGCATGCATTTCTTTGCCAGAAACATGTGTGGGATCGTGGGTATTGCTGGCACAGGAAAGTTAGATGGCAGACTTTTTGGGGTCACCCCAGTCCTGGACTTGGCGGTGTCATCTTTGCGTGTGTTAGAGGCAACTGTCATGATTGAGCGATGGCGATCTTTAATGTTGGGCCAGGGGAGGTGTCATCAGTGTGAGATGGCACTGTAGGTGAGACCAGCCGGGGACTCGCACGCCTGTACATACACACAGCGACACTCGCACACATGCACACGCACACACCTTCAAAGGTCACACTTCATCATTTCCCTTGCCAGCAATAGCTGCTCATCCTCATGAAAGGAGCGGAGCCCTGATCCCCATGCTCATTAATAACTGTATTAATTATGCTGCCTGGGAATAACATGCATTTCATTTTCTTTCCCTCCCTCTGTCTCTATCATTTACGCCCCCATCCTCCCCTCTCTCCCGTCCCATCCCCCTTCATCTCTTCTGTCCTCTTTGTTACATCCCCCTTCTCATCTTTTCTTCCCTCCACACGTTCCGTCTGTTTGGTCCCCTCTTTTTCTCTCGCTCTCTCTTTTTTCAGACTTTCAGTCATGCCTGATCTGTGTGGCTCGCAGGGTGCCCACAAAGGAAAGACCCATGCTTCCCACGCATGAGAGCTTCACTACACGCCAGGACCTACAAGGTACACGAACCAGTCACACAGCCAGGAACTACAAACTGATACAACAAAGATAATTCACAGCAAACTTTGATTGTGATGTTACTTTAGTAGAGCATATCCATACATGTAGCTGTTTGAATACAGATTGCCCTGTATAGAAAGAATAATATAGTGGCTGTACTGAGGCACAGCAACCATACCTCTTTATCCCAGGTCACAAGCCTATAAATCACTTCACGCTACAGTTAGGTATTTAAAGATTATTATATCCTGGGTAGAGGCCTGTAGGATTGAACAAGTTGGTTAAACTAGCTTCCCACCTATGTCTGCACTCTAGGAGGTAAAGTACCTGTCTGAACACTGGCATATAGGTGCAGACGGATGTCTGTGTTTCACCTGCTCTTTGATGTACTCTAACCATTCGTGTGGCATGCACACAGACACACAACACACACTCATAGTTAGTCATTGACATATAGTAATTTACTGTTTCCCACCCAGACTTCTGTAGGTGTGCATGTATGTATGCCTCTGTTTATACGTCTGTTACGACTGCACAATTGTATATAATTACCATGATTTATTGTGTTCAAGATTGATAGTATGATTTTTTTTTTTTTAACTCACAACAGTATTTTAATAAAAATATTGCCTCTGCAATCCTCTTTTGCCAAAGTGAGCTTGCTGAAAATGATATAGTGCTCCTGTTATGAGAGTGACAAGTCCTTAGTCTGTCCCTATGGCTGTCATTCAAGCAGCAGTACGCTTGTCACCCCTTCAAATGCATCACTGCCTCCATTTAAATTGCATTCCAGTGAGGGACAACTGTTACACTGCTATAAGTGTGTGTGTGTGTGTGTGTGTTTACACACGTAGCTAGGGTGTACTTGTTGTGCTCTAAAGATAGTTGAGCCTGAGCTTCCCTGGTGACTTTTAAAAGGAATCCTTCTACCTGCTGTATTAAGTGTCTAAAGTTGTAGGTAACGGCGAATGACAAGCTGTAAGTAAAATGTAAATAGGAATACTTTTTCCTGAACTAATGTCAAACCACAGAGCTGCAACAATGTGGCCAAATGGAGAACAACTTCCTCTCAGCAAGCTTTACATGTGTATGTTTGATGTAGACATCAAATGTCCATCATCTCAGTTAATGTGGGTGTGTGCATGTGTATAGAAATCCCTACTTGCGTGTCTGACTAAGACCTCTCTAATCTGGCTCTCTGTGCGTAGGTAAGATAACGTCCCTAGATACCAGTCTGCTACGAGCATCCATGAAGCCAGGCTGGGAAGATCTGGTGAGGCGCTGCATCCAGAGGTTTCACCTACAGAATGACGGAGAGATGTCTTTTGCCAAGAGACACCAGCAGGAAGGTAATGCTGTTAACTACAAGGACAATCCTGTTAAATTTTTGGCTCTTGATATCAGTGTCCTTTGATCTTTGATCTCTTCTGATGCTGTTGTTAGACACTTCCATGGGCATAAAGTGGTGATTTGAACTTGTGTCAAACCATGAGCCCCTTTTAACAGAATTACTGGTAAATCATTGGCTTCTGTTGAAGGACCATCCATGCAATGACTCACTGCAACTCCAGCAAGAAAATAAAACCAGTTTATATTAGTGTGCATCTATTAATATAAGGGCATATCTGTCCACAGTGCTACGCCATGGTCAAGCTTTCAGCCCCATCTACCGGTTCTCCCTCTCTGATGGAACCATCGTCTCGGCTCACACCAAGAGCAAACTGGTGCGCTCACCTGCCACCAATGAACCCCAGCTCTACATGTCCCTGCACATTCTGCAGAGGTATGTTTCACTATCTACACTTGTGTCGGTAGGAGAAAGACAAATCTGCAGCTTGAGTTTGCTTGCATGTTTTAACCTGTTAGTGCCCTGCAGCACCTCTTAATGGCTTCATCTACTCTGTGTGAATGGGATAGTGTCTAACTTAATGCCTGTCACTGATCTGTGTCAAAATCAGACATAAAAACAAGTTCAGCCAACAAAACATTTTCCCACCATTCCCTTGTGAAAATGCAGATAGTTTGGGCTGTATTTACCTTGTCGCTACAGAGATTTCAGCCAGTAGTATGACAGAATTTAAACAACCAAGTTTAAATTGGCATACCCAAAGTATTAATGGTAACGGTATAAAGTGTTGTTTTGATTTCCTTCATCACCAGTGTCAATATGACTGATACCAATCAAAACACATGTATCATGTTAGATCACATCCCTGACAATGATGACTTTGGATTGAAGCCAGATTTTGTGGTGTTTCCCACTTCAAATTTTAAAGAACATCAGAATTGTTTTTTGTTTTTTTTTAATCAGCAGTTCCTATCTAAAAACAACGTGATGCTGCATTTTTTTTCTGATTTCTAACATCCATTAAAAATCTGTGGTGTTGAAAACTATTCAAGCACTGATAAACTGCATTGTATGTTTGTGTGTGTGTTTTTGCTCTAGGGAGCAGACAGTCTGTGGAATGGGCCAGGACATGGGTCCTGGCAGTCAGGCCACAGGGATGGCTCCCAAACCAATGAACTCCTCCACTCCCTCCATGACTCCTCCAACCCCAGGCAGTTTGCCAGGTTCGGGGCCTCAGGGCCAAGACACTACCATCAGCAGCAACAGCACGCCTTTCTCCCCTCCAGGCCCTGCTGGTCCCAGAGAACCAGCCGCCATGGGGGGCCATATGCAGGGCTACCGCTTTGGTTGTCCCCCACCACACAACCACACCGGGGGCATGCAACCACCACAGCAGGGCCCCAACTGGAGGATGAACAGCCCGTCTCGCGCCAGCCCCAGTCCGGCCGGAGGGCCCCATCCACCTCAACAGAACTCTATGCTGTCACCCAGGCACCGGGGGAGTCCTGGGGGGGCAGGAAGCCCTCGTGTAGCAGGAGGCCTGCACTCGCCGTCCCCAGTGGGGATGTGTGGTGGAGGGCCTGGAGGTGCAGGTAGTAGCACGACTAGCACCCATGGTAACAGCTACACTAGCAGTTCTCTATCAGCGCTGCAGGCCCTCAGTGAGTGTCATGGTGTAGGACATGGACATGGGCCCCCTCATGCACATACACTGGGGTCTCCAGACCGCAAAATGGGCTCCCCAGCTGGAGTCACACCAGGGACAGGGGTAAACACTCATATGATGTCAAAACTTGGAGCAGGCAGCAGTGCTACTGGTGGAACAGGAGACTCATTTGGACCTCACTCAGATGTGAGTCAGGGGCACACACAGGCCCAAACGGAGGGCAACCTTGCTGAGCCCAAGGAGGAGAGGGAAGGCCCCCTTGAGGGCCACGATGCTCACAATCGTGTGCATGACAACAAGGGCCACACCAAGTTACTTCAACTGCTCACCACCAAGCCAGAGCCTCTAGAGACGCCTCTGTCCCCTGGTGCAGGAGGCGAGGGCAAGGACCAGGCTGGGACAGGGGTCCGGGGTGGCCACACAGGAGGGAACACTCATGCCACGTCCCTTAAAGAAAAACACAAAATCCTGCACCAACTGCTTCAGAACAGTACATCTCCCGTAGATCTTGCCAAACTTACTGCAGAGGCGACAGGTAAAGAGCTGGGCCAAGACCAAACCCAGGGTGCTGGTGGTACAGCTTCTGGGGCAGAAGTTGCTCCGAAGCAGGAGCCATTAAGCCCCAAGAAGAAGGATAATGCCCTGCTACGCTACCTACTGGATAAGGATGACACTGTATTGAAAGACAAGGTCCCTAAGCTTGAGCCTGGGGAGGTGAAAGTTGAAGGGGGCAAACACCCCCAGGTCAAGGCGGAGAAACAAGATGCAGGATACGACCGGGCTGAGCAGGTCAGTTTTTTTGCAAAAAGCTTTGTTCTACAAGTGTTCAGTTTTGGAAACATTTTGTTATGCTGTGTTAAAAAGGAGCTGGTTTACTGGACTTTCTATCTTTAAGATGCTGAAAGTACATGAGGTGCCCCCAAACTGACTTTGTAACCTCTTTAGACTACTGCAAAAGTTTTTTTGCCTTGAATTGCTCCACTTGCCTGTTCTCTCTGTCTCAGTGTTAATCTGGGTTAGGTAGCAGATGTTGGCTCCTCTAAGTCCCATGTCCACGCAGGATGTTACAACTAAACACACCAACAGTCGGGCAGTATAGAGTGGAGGACAGACAGTATTTGTAGCGTATACGCATTCAGATTGATGGTCTTGTCATTTACGCGTAATTCATTGTGCATGTTTTTTATTAACGTATATAAACACATCTGGTCCTTTCACTGCCTGTGTGTTGGCAGCACAAGCGAAGGGAATTTATCCGCCAGCTTCAAACAACTGTGACATTTGGAAGGAGCCCCTGTGGTTCTTCAGCCATTTGATCCTGGTTGCATTTGGCCAGAATCCTTAGGTTTGGCACCGAGCTCAGGTCAGTCCTGGCACCGAAAGAGAGAAAAGAGTAAAAGGGAGTGAGCAGGGCGAGTGTTGCTGGTGAAACTCAAAATTTCTGTGTGGCAGACGTTTCAGCAAAGCAGAGTTTTTACACCAACCTGCCGGTGCCCTAATACAGGAAAGAAAGCTGGAGCCTCACAAGCTTTCATACAGGAAACCTGTGCATGACGTGCTCTACTGAACACACGTTTAAGACACGAGCCTGCAAATGTCATTTCATCACACACATCACCTAAACCACAGAATTACATAGAATTACACAAAATTACATGAATGTCCTTCCACTCTTTTCTGTCGCTGTTTCGGTTGTTACCTTCCTTAGACGAGTCACATCGTCTGGGTTACATGCCTTCTGTTTTAAATGTCAGTAACATTGAACAAAGGTGACTTTTTTTTTTTTTTTTGTAGAAATGCACGGTCATCTTTTTATATAACAGCATAGCAGTGTCCACACTGCGTTTAAATCTTGTCTGGACTAGGATCTGAAAAATGGCTCAGATTGCATGTTTTGACTGACCAGTTTGAAATATCCGCTGACATGAGTTTAATCTTTGTCAGAGGGTCAGTCTTCAAGGAAATAGTAAGAACCATCTATGTCATTGTCTTAAAGTCTACTGCCTTCTTTGTGGCACATTTGTGTTGAGGCGGTGTTGTTTTTCCATTCAGACAAGAGGGGCAGCGGCACAGAATGTCACTTAGCTATGCGCGCTAGCTGCATATGTACAGTATGTGCTTGGCCGCTTGTATTGAGAAGAGGAAAAGGTGATTGGTTGGATAATAAGAGCCGCTGTTGAACTGAACAAAGAAGGGGAGATGAGAGAGGTGTAGATACCCCCAGGAGAGCCCAGCCTCGGCAGGCAGAGTGAAAATGATGAGCCATATGCTCCTGCATGTCCTCTCTGCTACCATGGAGATAGAGGGGAGAGGGAGTGGTGTGTTTGTAGAACATACAAGAAACAATAAAGGGAAGTGGAAATTGAGAGAAATACAGGTTTAATGTGTACATCTTAACACTGAAGGTTTTGTTTTCTAGAAGTGGCTTATATATAGCACGGCAAAATAAAACTGAACAATAATTTGGTCTATTTCTGCCTTTCGTAGACAGTACAAATTAAATCTGGATTTCACATTTAGATAGTGATTAAAGCACTCCCAGCTTCCAACAGTGATGATGATGGCTCACTCCAGTTTAATAGATTTCACCAGCTAGAACAAGGCCATTTGTGAGACATGCACTAAGCCACGACTTCATTAGAGCCATTACATGTGTGTGAGTGGGTTTCTGTTCCTTGCTGGTGAATTGCTGCTTGCCATGTGTGAAAGCTGACTGTACTAGTTTAAAAGTCCACTCATCCTCCTCTCTACTAACCTCACCCACTGTTTTCTCGCTGACTCTCCCTCCCTTCCTCTGACTCGCTCCTCCTCATGATTGTTTGAGAGCTGAATTATTGATGGCCGGAGCAGAGCTAAATGAGAAATCAGAGCAGAGCTCCGACGGGGCTGAAGGAGCTACAGGGCTCTGTTGACCATAGGGATGGTTTGGGCCCGTGCCTTTACGATCAGATGGACTGTCAGCGTTTGACGAGACAATCGCCGGTTGTTTTCACTGACAATATTAAGTAACAGTGATTATGATCACCGCTAATCACCATAAGTGACTCTACTCCTTAATTTAAAGCAACTCATTCTGCTATCTCTTTTCCATCTGCCAGTCCTGACAAGTGTGCTGGCCAATCTGCCAAAAACCTGTATCTTCATTCTCCATATGCTTGCTCACCAAAGCAGCATCCGGCTGCGTCACATTCCTGCTCTGTCACACCTGCCAGAGAAAATCTGCTGCCACTCCAGCCAGAGTGTCTGACCCTTGCCAGCATGAGTTATGTGTGACCCAGGCTCTTTTGCTTGCCCCATTACCTTTATGTACCAGATCTAATTCTCTAAGACCAGTTGTCAAAAGCTAAAATTCTTTTGTGAATGTATATGTATTCTGTAAATATTGTTATTTACATTTTAAAAAGTCTGAAAGCAATTATGTTTGTAACCGAGAAAGAAACTTAACTAGCTCCCTGTCATCACATATACAATATTTATGCAGCCAAAATCACACTATAGTGTTCTCCTATATTCACGGTTGTCCATTGTGAGACATAGGAAGTAGTGTGCAATTTGATCACAGCTCATAAATACTTTCTTAACCAGCAGTCATTACCAAGCTGTTGCTCTGCAGATAAAATCTTTATTTTATGGTCTCTAATTGCCTGACAGAAAGAACCAAAATACAGGTTAATGAAAGCGACTGTGATGTGGGTTTATATTTACTGACATCGTAAAAGAGTAATCACAGAGAAATGAAGCTCCAGATCAGTGAAACAAAGCAAATAATCATTAGCATTGTTGTAGAAAGACCAAAAGTGCACCATGATAACGTTAATTGTTTATTGCCTTAGACAATGAAATCACTGCAGCTCAACTCGGTGTTCCTTCTTATAAGGATTGTGATGGATGTCGGTTGCGGTCGTGGTAGACTCTCAGTGACCCTGGACTAAGTCCATAAGGAAAATAAACAGTATTTTCTTTATATTTAAAGAAACAAATACTCATGCTCACTCACTTACTACTGTGTAAACGACACAGGAGGACTATTTCCATAATTGTTAAATTAATGCTTTTATTATAATGTATTTTTACTATATATAATTAAAATTTGGACGAGTTTGGTCAAATTGCATCAAAAGCATGACTGAAAAAGCAAAGATGGAAAAAAAACTGTTCACTAGTAATATTCTCAACATCATCTTCAGATACTAAAACACAAATAAGGATTGCAATTAATGTTGTCGCCCTTCTTGTGATGTGAAAAATTGCAATTTCAGCTTCGTCAGATGGTGAATACAATTTTGCCGAGTTGTTTTTTTCTTTGATTCTTTTTGTCGTTGTTTTTGTTTGACAAAAAGGCCAGCAGGATTCTAGGGTGAAGTGACTTTTCCTTTTTCCTTAGTTGGCACAGTGGCACTTCTGCTTTACACGCCCCGTTTCTCAGTTCCCCTTCCTAGAAAATGGCATGTGCTAGGTCAGAAAGACACAACAGCCGTCCTACCCTGAGGTCCACGCAGACATCTGGGCACATCTGTACATGAAAATGGACAGATTTGAGATTAACGACTAGATGTTGGAGTGTGGGATTAGGATGTGTATCAGTGTGTAACTGTGATCATACCCTGCTCATTCACAGATGTGATTGCTGTAAGTTCAGTACCAGATGGATGCAAGTCAAATTGTAAGAGTACACATTTGGTGGGGCCTCATCACTACCCTACTGTGAGAAAGTCAGCTTGTTGTTGCGAGGCATACAAATGTCTCTAAGCGAGGGCGTTCTGTATCAATGAAATATAGGACACACCATCGGTTGAGAGTTAATTTCTGTAGCCTAACGTGCATCCATAACTATAAAAGTAACAATAAAAACGAGGGCCAGTTAAGATTCAGTTTCTCTCCCTCATCGGTATTCGCTACATACACAGGATCTTTTTTTAAAACCGTATGTGCAGCATTAAACATGTTGCTTCTTGTAATTTGTGTGTCCTTCACTGCTTTTTGTCGTGCAACTAATGTTCTGACAAAATGTTAAATTAGGATCTGAAAATGGGACATGGCGCGAGACAAAATATTTAACATTTTAATAGTCATTTGGCCTAAAAAAAAAAACAAAAAACAAACCTTGCAGTTTTTTTTTTAAAGTCAGTGTAGTAATGGGTGTGATCTGCAGAAAAGAAGGACATTGGTTGCATTACATGCGCTGACATGCATTGAAAGAAGAGAGTAACAAGGATTGATAGAAATAGGACCCATTAAGGGTAAAAGCAACTAGAGAAGACGAGAGAATAGAAAGTGGGAGGAGAGAGAATTGGAGAGGAGGAGGAGGAGGAATAGAGCAAACTGAGAGTGTACAGAAGCATTACATCATTCCTGACCTCATTAGGGCTTTTCTCTCTCCCACCACCACCACCCCCCACTCTGTTACTCTCTCTAGCTCTCCTACATATCCTGTCTGCCTCTTAGTATGATCAGCATTGTGTGGATAACCTTTTTGTGCTGGGCATGGGAGACATTATTTAAAGAGGGTCTTCTCAGATGGAGGAGCAAAACGTCCTAACCATAAAAAGTATATGAAGGCATGACCAAGGTTGTTGTACTTAAGCTCTCTAGATAACTGTTCTCTCAGACATTGTTGGCAGCCTTGTTATCTGTAGCAGCGGTTACAAGACTAACAAGTACATGTCACTGTCCAGAACACTGAAGTACAACACTGGAACAGTGCTGGTGTGCTGTTTTCCTACTGTACAGTATGTCACGATCAGGAGACGTCAGTGATTCCAGGTGTACTGCACTCTGGTGGACAGTTCCAGCCAGTGCAACTTATTTACCTTAAGTCCCTCAGGTCTCTATAGGAAGCACCTATGTCAATGTTGTATTTCAGTTTTGACTGTAACCCATATTTTCTTTCCAGTTGCCAAGTACATGTTTGTGTTAGATCGGTGTTCATCAACTTCATGTTACTTTTATGAGACTGTTGGTTATAGAGGTGTTTTATTTGCTGTATTATTGAGGTGTTCCTCTTATTTCAACTATTCCAGTCTGTCACAGTGAGGAAAGGAAATACAGAAGAGACCATGGAAGTGTTAGAAAACAAAAAACTATTTTCAAAAAGATTCAGGTTTTGCAGTCATAGCAATTCTTCAGTTCAGCAAGTGAAACCAGGTCCCTTCATGGCCTTCTTTGTTGAGGGTAGTGTGTGAAAAACAAAACAAAAATTGTCCAAGATAGTCCAAAGCCCAATTGTATATGATTGCAGCCTTGGGCTGTATCGGGCTGGCTTAGGACTTATGTTTACAGTAGGGGGGCAGAGAGCAGTTCAAACTTTGGCACCAACCAAACTCCTGCCTATTTGCTGCTTTTTCTATGTTACTTCTGCAGAAAGCAACTTTACCAGCCACATGTTTTCTATCTTGCTGTTTCCTCAGCTGATTGTGTGTAAAATGTTGTTTATAATAATGTGGCATTCCTAATTTATGTGCTTAAAAATATTGTGCTATAAAAAAGGGGAGCAGTTGTAATGTTGTTCATCTGAAAGAACAAGACGGTAAGCAATGAGCAGTATGTGAGTCTGATAAGCTAAGTCAAAGTGAAGTGTGGCCTAGATTTATTGGAAAGTGGTCCATTTTTTTCTTGGGGTTACTGCTGTATTATAAACAAGGCCAAGCCTGCTGCTCTCATCTCCTCCTTAAAGTCTCCTCATGCGAGTTTGCTCTCAGTAAATGTGCATGATTGTCACCATTTGTGTTTGTGTATCTAGTTACAGGTGAAGCAGTAATAGGTTTCTAAATAGAATCTTAAATAGCTAATCTAGTTGTGTGTTCACACTTTCCCTTTTCTCTCTCTCTCTCTCTCCTCTAGTCGTCAGAGCTGGATGACATCCTGAACGACCTGCAGAATGCTCAGCCACAGCTCTTCTGTGAGCCACGGCCTGTTTCGTTGCCCAGTCCCATGGACAAACAGAACATCATCAATGACATCCTGCAGATGTCCGAGACCAGTCCTGCCATGCCACCACAGCAGCCACACAGGGGCATCGGAACTGGCATGGGTCCAACTAGTGAGTCCCAGTCTTATTTGGAAGAAGAAGTGCACAGACCTCATTATGTTAAACATTTACAGTGTTTTCGTAACACTTTCACCAGGTTTGAACTGTTTCATTTTATTTAAAGCATGTGACTACAACCCTTTTATTCCTGTCTCCAGACTTCGGCAGTGTGCGACCAGGCCAGCCAGGCCGGGGTCTGCCTGTGAGGAGTGTGTCTCTGGACATGAATGTGTCCCCCCAGCCGCCCTCATTACAGTACCCCATAAGGGCCACAAGCCCATACACTCTTATGCAGCAGCAACAGCAGCAGCAGCAGGGCATGGTGGGAAGCCACAGCATGATGGCTAACCAGGCCGGTATGGTCAACGCAGGTAGGTGTGACAGTTACACTTTTGTGGCCACAGTTTGTTACTGTCCGAATCAGTGGCGCGCAGCAGTGTGTGTTACCGCCGTTGTTCCAAAATGTTCCTTAATAAGGAATTGAATCAATGTCCAGATGCTTGGTCAAATAATGATGCATGCTCTAACTTATCACTGTAAATGAGATGAAACTTGCATTAGTTAACCTGAGTTGTAACAGGTTACAACATATTAAAAAGCATAAAGAGAAAAAGAAACATTTTGTTCTCAGGAGTAGCAGAATTTAATTTATTTCACTCAGTATCATAGCTGTTTGTGTTTTTCCAGTTATGAGTCACTGTTGGATGTAAATCAGTTTTCACCCTTTGTCAAGTTTGATATCTTCTAGACAATCTCACAGCAGTAAAACCAGTAGATGAATCAAAATTAAAGTCTCCTGTGTAGTTGTGTTACCATTGTGGTGGCTTCCAAATTCTGAGGAAAGCCGTCCTTGCCTCGATCTTTTTTTCTCACCGTGTAACGTATGTCATGGTACAGTGACTCACGTCCTGTGACAGGAAATAGTCACCCACAGCAGCTCAAAGTTTCTCTCACAGTCACTCCCACATATTAGCAGTCCTCAAACGTACCCCACTGCATCGAGTGCGTTTGCCCACTATGTTGTACCATTGCATCATGGGCACAGAAGACTGAAATCTGTCCTGAGATATACTCACAGCTTTTTGTTTCTTTGTGTGTTTTATCGTGCAGGACTGATGGCTCCAGGTGGTCCACGGCCAGGCATGCAACAACAGGAGGGCTGGGTGGGTCCGGCCTCCGCCCCTCCTCTGGGAGCGGCTGGTCCTGGGCAACAAGGTGCCATGCAGGCCAGGATGGGACCCGGCAGCGCTCCCATGAGGCCCAACAGTCAGCCAGGGCCCCGGCCGATGCTCCAGTCCCCAATGATGGCCAATGGTGAGTGCACAGTGTACTTTAGAAGATACATCATGTTTTAATATGAAACTAGTTAGAAAAACAGTGTACATTTCAGACTGGTGAAACACAACAGAGCCATTCTCCAGCCTGTCAGACCATAACATACTTTGAAGCATGTCGATACAGAAACCCAGAAAGAACTTGCATTTTGTGACTATCAAAACTAGTTTCCAAGAATTGGTGCATGTAAAACCTATCATGCTTGGCTACAGGTGAGGCAAGACCTCAACTCACCCACATACTGTTTACCTGTTTCTCATTGTAGTGAAGACTGCCACCTTGTGGCTCGTCGTAATATATCCCCTTACACAGGAATGTAATATCTGACCCAGAACTTTCTGTTCCTGTGTTGAAGAGAACATTAAGCAGTTTTCAGCTTGCTTGTTTTCTGCAGTATCATTTAATTACTGCATGGACTGTGTAATATTTTGCTTTCATCTTTACTTTTTTTGTCTCTGTTTAGCTCAACCTGACATGGATATCGGTATGGTCGGCCACCATTTCTCTCAACAACAGGCTCCACCCAACCAAACAGCTCCCTGGCCAGACAGCATGATGCCAATTGACCAGACAGCTTTTGTAAACCAGGGCCGGTAAGGGACTTGCTTACAAATTGCTTGCAATAATACACAGAATTAAGACTTTCTTTTTTTGCCTATTTTGTTGTAGTTGAATTGCTTTCAGTGTTGGCTATGGTTTATAAAGGACAACATTTTCGCAGTGAGAAAATAATGAAGTGTTTTCTCTGTGTCCTTTTTGCCCAGACCGGCACCCCAGGATGATTTGCTGTGCAATACGGGGCTCGGCTCAGGTGATGGCAGTGCGGTAGATGAAGGGGCCTTGATGTCGCAGCTGTACACCGCACTAAAAGACTTTGATGGCCTGGAGGAGATTGATCGTGCTCTGGGGATCCCTGCTCTGGTAGAACAGGTGAGATCTTCATCCTTCTAACCTACATCACCTCAATAATTTATCATTTGTTTTCAGTGATGTCCTATTATACTTTTTTTTTATGGCTCTACATTTTTTATGTGCCTGTTTTAGAGCCAATCACTGGACCCAGACCAGTTCCCCCAGGACCCCTCCATGATGATAGACCAGAAGCCTCCTATGTACACCCAACAATTCGGTCCCCCACCATCCCACATGGCACAAAGGGGCTATCCTGGTGCTCCCATGCAAGAGCCAGGCTTCCACCCCATGTCTGGCCAGATGGGCGCACGGCCGGGTTACCCACTGATGAGAATGCAGACCCGCCCCGGACTCAGGCCTACCGGGGTCGTGCCCAACCAGCCCAACACACTACGACTGCAGCTGCAGCACCGGCTACAGTCCCAGCAGGTACACGTGCCTCTAAACTGTCCCGGCACCACTGGGAGTGATACCGCTCATTGATTCTTTACTCTGATGTAACCTTAGTGTTTGATCAGTAGATTAAACACACAAATGAGAGTTGTGCAATTATCCTTGAGGTTGACATTTTGGCAGGTCATCCATGCACACAAGTAGTTTGGGTATTTGGGTCTCCCTGCCCCACCTGCTGGACTTTTAGTGAATTTACTGGAACATTATGTTACGCTGAGACTGCACAACTGAAAATACCATTTAAATCCATTAATGCAGTGACTTTATTTGAGCTGTTATATCACTCTAATCCATGTCTTTGATGGGAAACTGGTTGTATTGAGGGTTTTTTGTATTCCTTAACTATTCACTAAATAGAACTAAGCAGTATGTCTGTAACTGAACAAAAATCAGAGCATTTAAAGTGTTTACAGTTACTTAAAAATTCATCTGTGGGCAGTTTGTATTAACCTTCTGCTTGTGTCTTTTGTCCCAGCAGAACCGTCAACCAATGATGACTCAGATGAGTAGTGTGTCAAATGTGAACCTACCTCTTAGAGCCAACGCTCCAAACCAGGTACAGCGCGGCTGCCATTACATAATGTGTCTGCACAGACATGTTGTTACAGCATGACTGTAGGTGGTGTTTAGGTTGTTGATGGCTTGCAGTAAATTGAAGGCTTCCATTTCAGTGTTAGGCTGAAGATGCACAAGTAGACTTGCATAATTTAAGGGGCCTTTTTGTAATAAAAAAAAATTCTGACATGTTGTCCTTTCACTTGCAGGGAACCATCAATGCTCAGATGTTGGCGCAACGTCAGCGGGAGCTGCTGAGTAATCACCTGAGACAGAGGCAGCAGCAGCAGCAGGTGCAACAGGCCCAGCAGGTTCAACAGCAAAGGAGCATGGCCATGAGGGCCCAGGGCCTCAACCTGCCTCCCAACATGGCCCCCGGAGGCATGAGTAACCCCCGGAATCCTCAGGCCAACCCGCAGCAGTTCCCCTACCCGCCCAGCTACGGTACCAGTACAGGCCTGGCCTCGTCACCTCCCCCTACCAGCCCTTTCTCCTCCCCTCTCTCCCCCAGCCTGCCCTCTCTCCCCCCCAACCCCCAGCTCCACCTGCATGGCACCTCCTCCTCTTCCTCCACCTCCTCCTCCTCCTCACAGATGATGATGGGAAACACAAACATGATGGGCGGACAGTACGGGGCCGTACTCAGCCCCCAAATGCAGCACAGTGCCTTTCAGTTTCCCAACTCAGGTACTGCTCCCACATCCCAGCCAACCACACACTTCACCCTGCAGCCAATGTGCGTGTGTGTGTGTGCCATTGTGTCTGTGTTGATGTGACTCTAGTTGCACAGCATCACATGCTTTTTAGTAGCTGCAATCATCCGATTCGTAACGTTCTGTACTGATGACTGCATTAATCTGCTGCCATCGAATGATCCAAATCATACTGCATATTTTTTACTCCTCAATTTTATAACACGTGAACAGTTTTCAGTGAGTGTGATCATATATTGTTATTGTTTTGTCAAGTGCCCAAAATGGTGTCTTGGCTATGCACTGTTGCTCCACCAGGGGGCACCAAGCGCACAATAATTCAAGCTTAGTTCAGGATACACACTGACACCAAGGTCTACAGACTTGACTGGGAAGGACAACAATCATAGCTATACTTGTCAGTCTAATCATCTGATTTGTCTGATGACATGTTTGATTTATTTCCACTTTCAAATCTTACTCTGGCCTAGGATCCTTATCGAGCAATAGTTTCCTTAGACATTATTTTTCTCTTTCCCTTTTTTCCCCAAACCATCTCCTTATCCCCTTCCTTCAAAGTTCACCTTTCCGTTCATTGTTTCCATGCATGTAGGAAATATTAACCGCCTGTCAATAATCCTGAATGCAGACTGGAATGGATTGTCTTCAGTGACTCTAATCATCACGCTTGCTCGTTCTCTGCAATTGTTTGTTGTTACGTGGCATGTTTGTGTAATTTACATGGACGGCTAACATGAACTTCACTCAGTACATTGGTTTGTAGTTGAGTCTTTGCAGGTTCGAGTCTGGCTGACCTGTTTTGATGCATCCACCACAGGTATGAGCCAACAGGCAGATGGAAGTTTTGGAGGTCCCGGCACACCACAGAGCCCTCTGCTTTCTCCCCGCATGGCCCACACACAGTCCCCAATGATGCAGCAGGGCCAAGGAAACGCTGCTTTCCAGGGTTCCCCTGACATGAATGGCTGGCCGCAGGGCAACATGGGAGGCAACAGGTAAAGATGGCGAGGACTAAGTAGTGCCTGGTTACATGCTGAGTTTAACTGTGGTGTACACTTTCTAAGGATGCTAGTTTTTCAGCTGTATCAAAGCAATCCAATGGCTGCGTGTGCATTTATATGTATGGTCAAACTGGAATTCCTGATGGCTAGTTTAGCACACTTTAAATGCTTAAGATTTAGCAAGATATTCATAAAAATGGGTAAAAAGCAGCTGACTTTGTAGTCCACTTTCCCCTCCATTTCCCCTCCCGCATGAGTACAAATGTGCTCAGGACACACTGGAGTAGTGTTGTGCTGATCAGTCTGAGCCACTTTTTGTTTCCCATTTATAGAGCCAGGCCTGTGTATGAACACAGGTTGTTTTATTCCCAGCACACAGAGATTGTGGACAGCTAATGGATCGCCAGGAGATAATTAATAAATTTGACAAAAAAATAATGTGTTGGATTAGTATTGCTGTACATTTAAAGCAATCAAAAGCAGTTCAAACAGTTGAAACTATCTGGATTTTATGCTCACTGTAGCATTCAAAAGTGTTACAAATGTAACTCGTGCTCTTTCTCAAGTTTCAGATAATATAAGGAACTCCTCATGTTTGAACAGAATTCTTCTGTTTGCTATCTATACAATGATTTTTGAGTTTGCCTTACTCACACAGCGTCTTTGCTTCTCCTCCCCTCTCCGCAGTATGTTCTCACAGCAGCAGGCATCACCTCAGTTCACCCAGCAGAATAACAGCAACATGTACAATGGCAATGGCATGAACCTCAACAATGTCTCTATGGCCACCAACATGGCAACCAGCAGCATGGGCCAGATGGCTGGTCAGATGAGTGTCACGTCCATGGCCTCAGGGCCCTCACCTGGCTTGCCCTCCATGGGACAAGAACAGGTAAAAACTACTTGGCTAAGCCCGACAGGTAGATTGCAGTATTGTGACGAAGACTTTTAGAAATGGTAGATGCAAGAGTTACAGAACGTCACTGTAGGGAAACAGGTAGTGCTGTTTTTAAGCACTTCACAGTTGGGCTTCATAAAGTATGGCCTGACCAAATTAGAGGTTTTCAAGCGCTCCAGTAATATCCTCAGGGTGTCCCTTTACAGTAGCGCTTTGTAGTAATAGACGTCTTTCAGAATTTAAACCTTGGAGGTTAACAAAATGGACCCCTTAAAGTTTTACACAGTAATCTGGGGACCAAGAAATACTAACAGGTCTGTGTTTCTTTCCCTCCACTCCCCAACTGCTCATGCCTGCGTTTGTCTTATCATAAGACCCTAAGTGTTTGGGTACACTTACTGAACGGCCGTGCTGGTGAATAATTTACTCAGTAGTTTACGTAAGTCCTCTTGCCAGAGTTGTGCTGCTCGGCTTGAACTTAGAGGACAGTGATGTAATTAGCAGCGGGCACTTCAGAGCCAGACCATTTAGAGATGTATAGACGTTACTGTGTGACGTCCAGGCTGCGCCGTCTGGACCATGAGCCAGTTCGCTTGACATGGAAAACTTTACTCCTCAAGGCTCAGACCTGTCGAATGTTCACCCTACAGGAGCATATTAACATGTGATTTGATTGTACTTGGATTTTTTACACGTAGACAACTCTCACTCATTGAAACCCCGGTAAAGGTAAAGATGTTTTCACTTGGGCAGCACTCCATTCCTGGTGGTTATCGTTCGTTTAATGTCACGCGGGTTAATCCATCTTCCTTTGTCTCACTGGTATTGTTAGCTTGGTATGTGGAATGCACTGTTGTTGTTCATGATGCTTTTAAGCCAATAAAGAGCCATTAATATTTAACCAAGGTGCTGCTGTTTGATGTCTGCACTTCAGACTGTTGTAACGCACCAGTATATCTGTCACCTGGTTTACTTCCCCTCTAGGATTATAGAAAAATATTGGCACTTAGATTATTTCAATTATTTACTGTTTGCCCATTAGCGCAGGATTTGTGATTTACTGACTTGTTTTAAACTTGTTCTCCAAGATGGTTTCTAATTGTTTTTTTAGTCTTTTGCAAAAGTGCAGTTTACTCGAGTCAAGTTCAAGTTAACCAGCCAGTTGTGCTGTTGATTCATCAAATGCGTTCCAAGTTGTGACTTTCATGTGTGTTGTTTCTCTGCAGAAATACTGTTGACCCTCATGGAGCTCTTAACATGAACCTCAGTGATCAGCTGGTGCAAGGAGCGCGTCGGCCCTTTAAGAATTGAAAATACAAACATGTAACCAACCGACTGCCCCTTGAACCAGCCAGGCCGTGCCCTGACCCCCTCCGCTCCCCCCACCACCTCCTCCCTCTCCCCAGCCCAAAATTTACCGTCTGTCCAGCCGGGCCTCTTCGGCAGCCAAACAGACACAGGAGCATGAAGAGAGGGCTGGGGAAGGATCGTGGATCTTCTGTCCAACATGCCTAACCCTCCTGGAGGAGAGCCTCGTGATGAGCCAGTTTATCTGCCTGTCCAGCTGCATTCACCGTCGTGTGACTTACTGTAGGCCTCCTGGTGGGGTACACTGACTTAAGGGGGCAGCAGTGGGTGGGATCCTTTTGTTCTGATGAATGTATTCCTCTCAGTGGACAGCGGCCATTTACAATCTCATCTCAAAAAAAAAAACAACAAACTTACACTGATTTTTTTTTTCTTTTCTTTTTGTTTTATCTCACTCATTTGTGACATTTCCACATAGTTCCAAAATGGCAGCAAAGACTCCAAGTTATGTTCAGAGTTATGGATGGAGCTCAGACACTTAGCCGGTTTTGCCTTTTTTTTTTTTTTTTTTTTTTTTTGCTGTTCTTTATTTTATTATTATTATTATTATTATTATTGTTCTTTTAGGGTTTTTTTTTCTTTTTTTGAAAATTAAGATGTAGAGTGAAGATATGGTGGAAAAGACTGATCTTGAAAAAAACACTGCAGAAGAATGGTTTGAGTGGAATGGTGAATTCTATGATTAGACTAATTTAGTCAAGAGGTTTATATAGTGTATTAAATTAAGTTTTATTTTTCTGTATAGATTCATTTTAATTATTGTAGATGATTCTTTATCCTAGTAGCAAGAAGAGAAATATTTCTAAAAGTGTGAAAGAGGCACTTTTTTTTTATCATTTTAACAGTAATGGTTGTATTCTTTCTGAGAAGATTCTTCTATTAACCTGAATTATGGATTATTCTTTGGTCCTGTAGTTTCAGAAGATGTCAAAATCAAATATGGTTTAAAATTAATTACAGAGATTGTACATACCAATAAGTAAAACGTTTTCTTTCCTATTTATTTTATTCCTTAGGGTTTTGGTTCTCCCAGCCTGGTCACAACTGCCTCTTGAAGCAGAGCTGTTCTTTTTCTTTCTTTTTTTTTTTTTGTTTTTTTGTTTTTGGGACATGGAGTGGGAACCTTCACATTCTGATGTTCTGGTACGATGCAGACAGGAGTGCGGGTGGGAGGTAGGGACGGGCTGTAAAGGGGTGTGCTGTGTATACAGTGTACAGATTAACGCTTGCTTCTCTGCCTTTAGCATAGAACACAACAACAAAAAAGGAGAAAAAAAAACACAAAAAAAACAACAATTCAACACAGCCATACAGTAAACTCAAAAAGTATAAAAAAAAAAAAAAGTGTGCTTTCTATGTTGTCTGGAGTGAAAAATGCTTCATACAAGCTGCTAGGTGCAAACTGTTCCGGTGTGATGTAAACAAGCAATAACAATTACTTGAGAATCTCTTGGGGTTTTTTGTGTTTTTGTTTTTGTAATTTTTGTACAGTTTCCTGAATAAAAAGGACACATTTTTGCTCCGCGTTTGGATGCAGTATTAAACACGGTTTTTTATTGCAGTTTGTACCAAGAAAGTCCACATCCACACACAGCGTTCCTATTAGATTATGCAGCATTGGCTGAGACCTGGAGAGGGAGGTAGTTTGTGATTCCCCCCATTGACACGCGCCCTCTCTGCCTCCAGCCGTTCTTCTATAGCAGAGGTCAGAGTTAAGACTGCACGGTTCACGAGACCTGCTCTGACAGACACTTAGCCATATTTTATGACCTCAGGCAGTTAGTTCAACTATAAAGTGTTCACTAATGACATGCTGGTCTTGTGCCCCAAGTAGGGGTTTGGTTTGACCTTCACAAGATCTGAAGCAAGTCATCCTCTCTAACCTCAAAAGTAGATTTTCCTCAACAACAACAACGAAAAAAAAAAAACTTTTTATATTAACTATTTTAACCCAGGACAGACTTTGAGCAAGCCAAATAATCCTCACATTTCAATTGGATTTCTGAATTCTACTCGCTTTTCTTTTGGTAGTGAGAGACCACTTGTTGGTCGGCGTGCTTCGAGGCCCACACAAAACAGGAAATTTACGATGATGTCACTTAACAGGGTCTGATGTAAACGTTGCATCGTTGAACAGGAAGAGAATCATTCTGAATGTATTGTCATTAAAGGCCTAAGGATGTGACTGATGGTGTTTCTCGTCAACATGTTGACAACGTGGTGTTGCGCGGTTACGCCACGCTCTTCTCAGCATTTCCAAAGTTGCCCATTGTTGCTTCTTTTCTTTTTGTTTGAGTTCGATATGAAATTTGAAGTTGTAGCAATCAACTTTGGGACAAAGTCTGCATTCTGGTTTGTCCTGCAGGTGTTTTGTTGTCGGGCCTACAGGAGATCACACATTTTTGATAAATGCTGTTTTGATTGTAACACACAGTCGTGCAGAAGAAGCCTTTTGAGCCATTTTAAAAAGAAGGATTCACAGCCCTTTGCAAATTTCCAAAGATTGTCAAGATTTTGAAATGACTTAAAGCCATGTGGTAGCAGTGCATTTTTTTAGCATTTATAATGAGGACAGGTGCAAATAAATGATTTTGCCCCTTACAAATATCCAGGCTTTGGACCCACTAAACAAAAATACTTTTTTTTTTTTCTCTCTTTAACTTATTGTTTTGAAGAACTTTAAATGCCCTTTTGTATTGTCTGCCAATTTCTTAGAGCTAAGATGCAACCTTGAAATGCTAAAAACCCTAGCATAATGCCTTAGATTTCGTCCGTTCTCGTTCTTGTACATTACACCGCTGTCTGTATAAATTTGTATAATGACTTGTGTACAATATTGAATGGGTGCATCATTGTTCAACTCTTCTCAGCTGCTGGAGACTCGGTCACAGTTCAAGTTTCCCTCATCATTGCTCTCTGTTCTGTGTTGGGTTGAAGACTCTTGTTATTTCATTTCTCTCCTCCTCCTCCTCCTCCTCCTCCTCCTCTCCTCACTGTTTCTATGGAAAAGCTGATACATAGGGATATTGAAGCAATATGTAATATACTATATGGACTTTCTGAAGAAAGCTTACTGTTGTGTTTTCCCGCGATATTTTTTCTGCATTGTTCACAGGAAGTCACACTGTATACCCGCATCGATCTTTGTACCCCTAGTGTGTGTGAGCGTTTTATGCAAAATTAGATATACAAGAGAAGTTAAAAACCACAGTTATGCAAGTTGTGAACTAATATGGCTTCGCTGATGCTATTTGCCTTGTAAATAAAGAATTCTGTTATTGCATTATTTAATCGAGTGCCTCTCATTTCATTGGAAGTGAACAGAGGAGGGAGTTTGGTTCACTTTTAATGTTTTTTTCCAACAGATAAAAAAAAAAGCACAAGGAAGCAAAGGGTAAGTTGTTTTTGTTTGTTTGTTTATGTGGTTGGTTGGTTGTGTTTGAGACCAGAAAGAGAATTATAATGAATTAGAAAAAGCACCATCTCTACAAACTCACTGCGGTTTTTTTTTTTTCAGAAATATTTCATATAGTTTATGTTGAAGGTTTATGCTGCATTCCAATGCCCTAAAAATTAACGTTTAGGCCTGTTTTGTTTTTTCACTATATCCTTATTATTTAATATTTTTCGTTTCCCAGGTGAGAAAACACCAGAATTGAGCCTTAATGTAAATAGTTTGCGCAAAACGACAAATATAACCCATAAAATCAACAAGAAAGCACAGTTTATAAAGCACAAAGCACAATAATTACTACGATATAATGATCGAAAACAAACTACAAGCAAGAAAACCCCGCTTTGGACTACAGTTTACCGGATGACTCGTTTTCTCAGTTGAGTTTTGCGCAGTAAAAGAAGCGCAACTATAAATGCCTATTTGAACCTTTGTTTTCTCTCCTC
Source organism: Stegastes partitus (assembly GCF_000690725.1). Lineage (NCBI taxonomy): Eukaryota > Metazoa > Chordata > Actinopteri > Pomacentridae > Stegastes > Stegastes partitus. The sequence continues at coordinate 73,467 of NW_007578552.1, read as the reverse complement.
TTTATTTCTGACATTCAAATCATGACAATAAATATCTTCCCCCCTCAGATAAAATCTAATCAGCAGTGTGTGGTGAGCTAGAGACAGGAGAAGGAGGAGGAGGATGGTGTGTTCATATGGAAATGTTTGGGAACCTCTCCATCGGCCTCATTGTGGCCGCTGTGTGGAGAAGTTAACAGGGTGGGTTGTCCCTCTGAAAACCTACAGGGGCATTCAGATGTATGAGGTATGAGTTCGGCCAATAGGAGGACAGGAGCTGAGAAGGAGCATCTTCAGCAGACCTGGCTGGACTCAGGATAGATGCCCTCAGATGACCAGAGACTGACAGAGAGGCTGCTGCAGCGCATCCACCCTGAAGTTTAGACTCGGCCTGCAAGGATTTGGAGATTTGAGCTTCACTTTCTACAAGGAGGTTGTTAGAACTCTGATGTGAGGGCATGAAGGCGACAACTTTACTGTGAAACTGCGCTAGTTTACTCCAGAAGGTGAGCTTCTTGTCCAGCTTATGAACGAGTACTACAACAGCCCTCTGATGCGTATTTATCCTCTCTCTCTGGTAATATTTGATTGCATTTCATTCCCAATTATGCATTTCTTTTTTTTTAAATACTATATGGTTAAGACTGTACAACAGGGGTGTCCAATCCTGGACCTCGAGGGCCACAGTCCTGCATGTTTTAGATGTTTCCTTCTTCCAACATACCTGATTCAAATGATCAGCTCATCATCAAGCTCTGCACAAGCCTGATAACGATCCTGATCATTTGAATCAGTTGTGTGAGAAGAGGGATCTCTATTTATTTTGTCATTTCCAGTTTAGTTTTTTCTTTTGCTCATGATTGCACGGTAATTGTAAAAGTCTATAAAATGCTTCATTAATGTTGACCTCTGCTCCGGCCGGCTGTTCCTTAATTAGTGTCATGACCCTGGTTTGTCTCTATTTACTGGCTGATTGGTGAACGGTTCCTAAAAAGCTCACACACACACACACCATGTTCCAGTGGGTCATTTAAATCCGCTGATGAACATTTGATGTGTGACCTTCCAGCTGGAAATATTGCAAAATCGGCTGTCCTTTTAACACCTCATCCCAAAAGCACCCAGTTAAATGGGTGGAGTTTTCATTTGGAAGAAAATGCACTTTGTAGATTTCCAGCCTGGAAATATTTGATAATGTATCACCTTAGCTTTGTTTTTAGGGGAAATAATAGTTAGGGAAGTGAAGTAAGAGCTTATTTTTTAAATTAAAGTAATGAATTCAGGTGTGGTCGACCTCTCCTGGTGTTTCCCTTTTTAGATTCCTTCCATTAAACTTTTATAACTCACCCTCCACCTCCTCTCCCCCCTCCTGCTTCTCTCATCCACTGAAGGACGCATCTCCTGAACCTCTGCTTCACCTCCGTGCTGTCATGTCCTTGTCCCTGTCCAGCATCCCCGTAATGCTGAAGGACAGGAGCTACCAAGCCGGCATGCTGAAGGGCAGCCCTGCCCGGGGCTTCTACCCGGGCCCTCTCCCCGGCCCCCACTCTCACTACATGGACTTCTTCCCGCGGACGCACAGCCTCCTCCACCCGCTCAAGTCCCTCGGTCGCCTCGTATCGGACACCCAGGCGTCCCTGCCGCTCAGCCTGCACGGCGGGGTCCCTCCGTTCCTCGGCCAGAGCGGCCACAACCTCCACGAACACATGTTGAGCGCCTCCGGGATCCCGTACGTGAGCCACATGTTGCCCGGACACCCTCTGTGCTCCAAACCCGAGGAGCTGGCCGCCGTGGTGACCGAGCACGCCGCCGGTCCGCTGTCCTCGGACTTCAGCAGCCCGTCCAGCGAGAAATCTTCATCTGCGTCTAACACACCGCATAAAGAGAACTTGTTTCGGCTCCGGGGCGCGGAATTGTCTCCAGCAAAACGGGCTGCGTGTTTTAATTTCAGCGAGGACGACTTGTTCACGGTGCTGTACGGCTACTCGGGCAGCCAGGAGCGCAGCGTGGGTCACGCTATTTCAGGAGTCACCCTGCCAGAAAACTCAGGTGAGACTTAAGTTTGTGTTCAATGGAATAAATGACTGGATGTTCATTAAGTTTAGTGCGTAAAAATATAACTATCATGGTTTCTGGAGTTTGCTGCAACCACGAATCCCTAGAAATGTCTGAGAAACACATCTTTCTAGTGACTAACAGCCTACATCAGTGTTGTTACTCAGTCATCAACACCTGTTTCAATTAAAATCCTCACAGAATTAAAGAGCTTGTATTTATTCATTTGTGTTTGCTTTCTTCTCAGTTTCTGATTCCCACATTCTCTCACTGGACAAAGAAACTCTTGAACTTCCAGAGGGTAAGCCAATACACCTTTTTTTTCTTTTTCTTCTTTTTAAAATTCACCCTTAACTTCTGGACTTGTAAAGCCTGACACTGTTGTGTTTTGCAGGGCTAACCATCCTCCAGGCAGCGTGGGGAAACGCTTCACACTGTGGAGTTTTCACGGATAAAAGCAACATCCCCAAAGGCACGCGTTTTGGACCTTTCCAAGGAAAACTAGTGAACACCAGCGAGATCAAAACATACGATGACAACACCCTGATGTGGGAGGTAAAGCACTGAATTAGTTTCCACAGTCCTGATCCTGTTTCTGTAGGATCATCTCCATCAGTTTAACGCTCTCCTTCTTCACTCAGGTGTTCGAAAACGGCCGGCTGAGTCACTTTGTGGACGGCAGAGGAGGATCGGGGAACTGGATGTCTTTGGTGAAGTGTGCTCGCTTTCCTGAGGAACAGAACCTGATTGCCGTGCAGGTCCAGGGTCAGATATTTTACGAGGCCTGCAAGGAGGTAACTCCAGGCCAGGAGCTGCTGGTTTGGTACGGAGACTGCTACATGCAGTTCCTCGGGATCCCTCTCACGCTGAAAGACCCCAGAGAGGACACTAGCGTGGTTCCTCCCACTGAAGGTCAGAATTGAACCTTTTCTTGCTTAATTTCTTTGACTTATTTTACAAGCATACCAAACATATATTTCTGTTCTTTCCTCCCAGATGCTGGTGAAGGCTTTAAGTGTGACAGATGTGGGAAGGTGTTTGCGTACAAATACTACAGAGACAAGCATCTGAAGTACACGCGTTGTGTGGATCAAGGAGACAGAAAGTTTCCTTGTCACCTCTGCAACAGATCTTTCGAGAAGAGGGACAGATTACGGATCCACATCCTGCATGTGCACGAGAAACACAGGCCTCACAAGGTACTGAAACAGTGCTTGTGCATGTTTGCTGTATTTACATATGATCTACCTTTATATTAGTGTGCTACGTGGCGGAGAAAGGTGGTGTAGAAGTGTGTGTGGTGCTGAAAGAACAGCTCCCCACACTGTCAGAATTAGATCGTCCACCAAAAAGTGTTGTTAAAGCTGAATTTCCAAGTTTATATCCGTGTTCAGTTGTTTTTATCCGGATCAAACAGTAATAAGGTGCAAATAAACACAACCTTATGTCTGTGGTATCAGCAGAAGTGTGTCTTTGAGGTAGTTTTTGTGACCAAAAGAATGTTTTTGGCATTATTAGGTCTGACATTTAGGATTATTATAGGCACCACTGTAGTACTGTTTTGATGATAAGGCTAATGGTTTTTAAATATAAAAGTAGGAAACTGTCTCTTATGCAGTTATTAGCTATAATCTTTTACACGAATGGATGAAGTCAAGTCTTGTTTGATGCATTATTAACATTTTAGTCAAAGTGTAGAGACTGCAGTCATTTTCTGACTTATTTTAACACAATAAAAGAATTGGATTTGTTATAATCAAGGGCACGGAGCAAGTAAAATAATCCAAAGACATTTCTTAATGACTATTTGATCTCGACAAAAGCAGCTGGTGGATGAATGAACGAAGTGATCAGTTTTTTGGCAGATACCTGATATTTCATTAAAAGTCAAGCTGTTGTGAGATCTGTAGTTGGTGATAAATTAAGCTTATAGAAATAATTATCACAGCTAAACGATATCAAAACTTTGTCATTAAAAAAACAGATTTGTTTTTTTTATTTATTTCCACCATCGAGAACAACCAACATTTAACTTTTTCGACATGGAAGACAACAAAGCAGCCTTGAATGTAACATCTTCCACAAAATTGATTTAGGTTGTTTTTATTTTCCAAAACAACTCTTACACATATAAATAACCACAACAATCTCATGATATGTGTTTTGTGTTCAGTGCTCAGTGTGTGGAAAGAGTTTCTCCCAGTCGTCCAGTCTCAACAAACACATGCGTGTGCACTCTGGAGAACGGCCGTACAAGTGTGTCTACTGCAATAAGGTAGGAAGAACACCTTCTTTTTTTTTTTTTTAAATTAAAATGAATATATTTTTTTTTACCCAATGCTGTTGTAGTGTAGTTAAATTTAAAACTTATGTATCTCTGAGTCACGTTTTAGAAATAATTTTGCAAATAAGTGAATTAAATGTCAAGTTTGTTAGCAACACAGCTAGCACGCTATCATAAAATGTAACCTACAGCCATACAGGTAACAACAAATATCCTTAAATACATTTTTATTTAAGAAACGAAATTAATCTAATTTATCAGCAATAACAAAAATCACTCTAATGGAAGTCTTGGAGGCTTTCATTACTCACTCTGGTTCTGTAAAACCTGCAGCTTTCTCTCTTTTTTTCAAACTGCGTCATCTTCCATCTTCCTCGTTTCATGGTGCATTTGGCACGAGCCCCTCATTATTGTGTCTCGCGGCGGGCACGCGCTGCCGAGACACTTAGATGCTAATTATGGCCAGATGTACACCCACCCTTTGTCTCCCCGCATTATGCTGTGGATTTATGGCTCCGGAGTGAGCACAAGTTTTTGTTTTGCTCTTTGTTCTCGATATCCTCCCCTTTTTTACGCACCTCTAAGGGCGTTTTGTTTTAACCTAATCCGCCTTTCTCCTTATCTGGACC
>NW_007578552.1:62152-64271 GCF_000690725.1 Stegastes partitus | reverse complement strand
TATTTAGCTCGTCTAATTCTAATCTGTTTTACTTTGTTCTAATATATTGCTTAGCCTTAATTAAAGCACTTTCAGTTTCCTCTGTGTTTAAAAGGAGCTAAATTTCCTCCGCGCTGTTAGGACAATAGCTGCAGTTGGTGCTACATTTTCTCTTTAATTTTATCTACTTTGTGGCACTTTTACCCCAGCTTTGCAACTTCTACCTTTGGAGAAACATTTGACTTAAGTCATTTAAGTTTGAATGGATCCACTGTGCCCCCCTCCCTACTCCCACCTCCTGTTTCCCTTTAGTCAAGACATGAAGCTGATCAGCTTGTGTCCTGCCATTCATGCCTCAGGTTGGAGCTGCTGTTACCGGCACAGTGATTTCCACTGGGACTGTGGACAGTACAGTAGGAGACATGCGGAGAGGCTCAGCGGCCTGCATGCTGCTGACCGGATGAAAGGCAGATCAAACACTGTCTGCAAAGCCTCTCCATATTGCTTCTGAGTGTGTGTCTCCTCTAGGTGGGCAGATGGTCTTATCCTGCTCTGTGGGGGCTGGTGTGAGGTTCCACTGGGGTCCCACGGGGCAACATATTTGCTGACGCACTCACACACGTGCACACTCACACACAAACACACACACACACACNTGAGCACAAGTTTTTGTTTTGCTCTTTGTTCCCGATATCCTCCCCTTTTTTACGCACCTCTAAGGGCGTTTTGTTTTAACCTAATCCGCCTTTCTCCTTATCTGGACCTTTGAAGCCGGAGTCCGTGGCAGCGGTTTGGCTGGTTTTGATTGTGGCGTTGTGTAAAAAAAAAAAAAAGCGAATAAGATCAGCAACATGTATTTTAAAATGTATCAAATTAATTATTTTGACGTTATAAAGTGCAAAATATCACATTCAACGTGTTTATAACAAAAAGATATTTAATAGAATCACATTTGGCTGAACTAAAAATGCAGCTGTGTTTTGAATTAGCTCATTTAAAAAAACAAAAAAAAACAAAAAACGACTAAGCCTCTCTATTTGCTTTCTGGCCTTTAAAAACAACTCTCTTTTTTTTTTACTTCAACCAAAAAAAAAAGAAAAGAAAAGAAAAGATGATGTTCATGAATAACACAATTCTCCTAAACTCGTCTCTCAGGCCTTCACCGCCTCCAGTATTCTGCGCACTCACATCCGCCAGCACTCCGGGGAGCGGCCCTTCAAGTGCAAGCACTGCGGCAAGGCCTTCGCCTCCCACGCCGCTCACGACAGCCACGTCCGCCGGACCCACGCCAAAGACAAGCCGTACCCGTGCGACCTGTGTGGAGCCACTTTCCAAGAGGAGCAGGAGCTCAAACATCACATGAAAAGCCACAAAAGTAAGAAGTTATTTAAATACAATAGACAGTGTTGATATCAAATACGATCATAGTGATGTCAGGTTTGTCATTTCGGTGTTATTTAGGAGATATGTAATTATAAGTCATTTTCTGAAGTGATTAACGCATTAAAAATAATTAAGACGAGTAGAAGTTTATCCCATATTACGGTAAATCGGTTACAAGTTTATTATTGCCATAACAAAGGCTATTGGATGTACAGTTTACAAGCAGATTTTTGGTTTTTGCCCAATTAAAAAAAAACCGCAGGCTTCGTTGGATTGCATCCGCATTGTTATTTTTTTGCAATATTTAATTTCTGCAGAAAGACAAGCTCTGGACGGCTCCGGCGTCCCTTCCTCTCCTGGGAGCGGACTGCAGGAGGACTCCGCGTTTCCAGGGAAGGAACATCCAAAAATACAGAAGAACTCCGGACAGAACTTCCCTTTCTCTGGGTTGACAGTTTTAAATTCAGAATACAGGCCCTGGAACTAGGGTGCGTTAGGCTCAGTAAATTATTCTGATCTTGTGATGGAGATTTCTGGACCATACAAATATCAGAGAAAGAATAAATGAAGTTTGTGGTGAGATAAGTTAGTGAGGCTCTTGAGCTTTCTTAATGTCACTGCTGCTCATAAAAACCTTTTTAAACAGGTACATGATCATTTAAAATTGTTTGGAAAATGTGTTTACATCTATTTATATCGATGTGTTGTGTGTTGTTCTGTGGCTTAAAGCTTTCACTCTGCAATAGTTTCGTTGACA
>NW_007578552.1:59681-62140 GCF_000690725.1 Stegastes partitus | reverse complement strand
ATTATTATTATTATTATTATTATTATTATTATTATTATTATTACGTTGGTTTTTTGTTGCACCGACTAAGCTTAAAAAGCAAGGCTTTTTTTTTTTTATCATTGTCGATTCGAGCATATTTGTGTATAAAATAAATGTTCTATCCTCTCTTAATTTATAATGTATGATAATATTTTTTACTGTACTGCAAGGCTGCCGGAAACAATCCAAACTGTCGTGGTTGGTTCTCTTTGAGCGTCTGCTTTTTCACCATTAACGAATAATAAAATCAGCGCATGGAAACGAAATTGTTGGCTTTTGGTTTATGTATATAATTTACCATTAAGGTGAATGAAATAGAAACGAATTAATAGAAAACAAAACTATTCATATATGCATAAGGGAGGGACTGGGGATTTTTGTCAGAAATGTGACAGACACTTAATTTTAAATGCAAAACGAAACTGAAATTATATGAATCTCGTTTCATCAGATATGAAATTTACTAATTTATGCAGCTGTGTTATCAAAATAGAGTACAAAATGTTAAATAATTTAGATGATGCTCCACAGAGGGCGCCTGGGTTGTGTATTTCTTATATGGACCCTGTGCGTTTTGCATGCATGTCCACTTCCACTTCCACATCAATCCAATCCAGACATGTGTCCCTTTGTGCACCTCTCCTGTCTGCTGTCCTTTTTGTGTTGCTGTTTGTAGCCATGTGATGAATTGGAGGCTGCATGCTCACAGTAAAAAATGAACAATCCCTACTGGACCTAATGAATGACAATGGAGTTAAGCAGAAAGGTGGTCTATTGGTCCGCACACAAAGACTGACATCTGCCCTCACCCTGTCACCAACTGCCCCACATGTGTCCCCCTGAGATCTGATAGATAGATAGATAGATAGATAGATAGATAGATAGATAGATAGATAGATAGATAGATAGATAGATAGATTGGGTGGATGGGTGGATGGGTGGATGAGTTGGAGTGTGTGTCAGTGTGTCCGGGTTAATTTGAGGAAAGCACCAATTGGTACTGCGGTGGTGGCGGCAGCATGAGGTCTGACAGATGACAGCGTCCAGTCTTTGTCTCCGTGTTCTGTTATGTCACCTTTAACCTCTGGGTCACCACTTAACACTGAGGGCATGTCACAAAAATGCTGTAACTAAATGCTAAAGCACTGATTCGAGAAGAAAAAATAATCAAGAAGTATGAGAAACAAGAAAGCGTCTCTTCAGAAAGCATGAAAGTGAAAAAGTGGTTTTTCAGCCTGCTTGTCAGAAATCTGAGTTTGTCATGAGATCGCAGGGATTAAAGCTCAAATTTCTTGCTCCTGTTTTCTGTACTTCTTGCTGGTCTGTCTGCATTAAAGATGCAGCAAAGGCAGCATCACTCAGTCCAGCCTCTCTGTTTACTTTCTGTAACGGATAGACAGCAGCCATCAGGGTCAGGGGTCACCTCCTCACTGAATGTTTAACAGCCTCCCTCTCCCTTCAAATAGCCAAAATATGGATGCTTGAACAAGTGTAGATCAACCTTCATTGGACCTGCCCCTCCCATGTATACAACCCCCAAGCCACCATGAAGGGGCCTGCTGTGAAAAGAGAGGATACTCCCCTTTGTGGTCTTCCAGGAGCAAAGGGGTGGAGGACAAGGATGGGACAAGAAACAAAGGCAAAAAAAAGAAAGACAGAAGGAGAATGAGCTGCCAGAGCTGAAATACTGAGATTGTTAGCGCGTCGTGCTAAAAGACTGGTTTTACTATCACCTCTCTGATTGGCTGATTTAGGACTCGATGCTCTAGAATGGAAGAATTTTTTATCCTGGTCGTTTATAGGGATTGATTTCACACTTAACCTCCTGGCAAGTTAACAGGGCCTCTAAAGGCCTATCCATCAGATTCATCTCTATATTAATGTGATATTAATGATAGGAGCAGTGCAGTTTAATGGCTTAGGTTGGCAGAGGTTAATTCGCTTTGTGTTTGAAGCAAAGGATCATAACTCTACAAAACAATCATATCGCTCTGATACTTCTACAAATGCATCCCGTAGATGTGGTTGCAATAAAATTGAATGCTGTGATTAATTAATAATGTTATTGATATAAAGAGCAGAGTGAATATTGCAACTGGGGCCACTTCATGCATTTAAATCTTCTCTTCTCTTCTCTTCTCTTCTCTTCTCTTCTCTTCTCTTCTCTTCTCTTCTCTTCTCTTCTCTTCTCTTCTCTTCTCTTCTCTTCTCCCCAGTCCGAGCTGAGTAGTCAGATGCTCTGATGTATTAGCTTCTATTGATTGCCTAATAGCTGTCAGTGTGTGCTGTAGTCTGATGTTGAGGCTAGCCCTTGTTCCAGACGGGCCTCAGACTTTCAGCTGAGTGGACTCATAAACTATAACCACACCAGCTCTCTGTCCATCTGTGCCTCAGTCTGCTTCAAACCACACGGAGACTCAGTGATGATAAAGATAAAG
>NW_007578552.1:49390-58686 GCF_000690725.1 Stegastes partitus | reverse complement strand
CTCCTGTTTGAACTGTTTAACCCCTGATGGACTGCAGGGCTTCTCCTTCAGGTCGATTCATATGCAGCTGCGCTGAAATCTGCTTGTAGGTTGACATGCGGCATTGTCATTCGGGATGTTAGAAAGTGTTATAGGGTTCTTCTCCCCATGCGTCGCGCTTTACAATAGTTCCCTGTGTGCTATTTGTGTGTCTTTATGCGCAAGGCTTTTGTATGTACCCAACTGTTATTCCTGTGGGTGATGAAGCAGGCAGTAGGATAGTGAGGAGAGGAGCTACTGTTACAGTACTGCCTCTCTCTCTCTTTCACATTTCTGTTACTGCATCAACCTGCCTCTCTCGTCTCCCCTTCTGACGTGCTTGTGTTTGTATGTTTCTTCAGGTCTCTTTCCATCAAGAACCTACGCAAAAAGACTGCATTTGATTCTTGTTTCTCTTACAGACTCTGACCATGTCATTCCAGTGTGACAGTTGCCTCACGGTGCAGGCCACCCCTGTTGTGCCGGCTCTATTCTCAGGCGAATGTTTCTCTCTGTGGGGTGGTGCTGTTGAAAAGGCCCTGTGATGTCTTTAACTGATACTTTTTGGACAGTGGTACCACATGCTGATATGACTATTGACTAAAGGAAAGAGACATACTGGTGTATCAATCTAATGATGAGAAAGTACCTCCAGGAAATCTTCAATTTTGGACATCATAAATCTGTTTTCAGTTGGGATAGGCTGCAACCCCCCCGGCGACCCTAGTGAGGATTAAGCTGTGTATAGATAATGGATGGATGGATAATGGATGGATAGATAAATCTGTTTGTCACAGATACTTTCTACAAGCAGTTTTAGGTTCAACTGATGTTTTAGGAATCTTAGTCTGGATTCAGTAATCACAAGGGGTTCAAATAGTTTAAAAGCCTTTCTACCGAGAGCGACTGCATGTGTTGCTCCTGAGGGAAGGATTTACAACATATGGACACTGTACTCCTGCCACATGTGCAACCGTGCACAAACAAGGTGACCTCCCAGCCTCTAAAGATGTTTGCTGTTGGTCTAAGCTAATCCTAACTTAAGCTGTCCATTTAGATGAACACTCAGAGGGCAACACTCATGTATGGCAGACACAGAGTCCGTGCTAGCCTGGCAAATAGAGATCTGTTTGCTTTCTCACTGTTACTGTCTGACTGGGGGTGGAGGAGGAGCATGGCTTGTATCTTATATGAGAGATAAAGATTTTGAGATAACACAATACTGTGCTTCATGCGTTGTGAGGATAAAACACAGAACGAGAGAAAGTAAAAGGAAGTGGGAGATCTCCCCCCTCTTGGAGTGGATTAGCTAATAAGCACTCTTGTCTTTTCCTCACCTCCCTTCATTTCATCTTACTGGAGAATGGACAGTCTCCAACCACAAAGGGCAGCCAGTGATTGATTCTCCCGCTGACAATCATGAGAGCCCAGGAGTGAGTTGTCTTGTACCCTGCAAACCAGTAAATTGTCATATACATGTGCATGCAGTGGGCCCTGAGACTAAAAATCTGCACATGCATGGCCATGGATGCACAATGTGCCACATAAAGGTAATGGACAGAGGAGGGGGGCAAGTCAGCTACAAGAACGTCAATAGCTGTCAGTCACATTAAACAAAACTAACAGCACAGAGACAAGGGAGGACAACTGCTTTATCAGCTAGTTAGTTCCCTCCTCCTCTCATCACCTCCTCTGCCCCACCCCACCGGCTCTAATCACTGGAATACTGCCAGTCTATTAATCTACAGTCTGATTTGGAGAGCTGATAGTAAGCAAGTGTGTAAGACAGCAAAGGATTAAGTCTGAATTTGTAGAAATCAACAGGAAATCATTCAGATCACAATCTTGTATGCTACTTTCCTCTGTATGATTCATGTCTGTTTTCCACCTGTGATGTCTTGCGGGCATTCTTGAACTCATCCTGCCACCATCAGCTGATGTGTGTCGACTGCTGCAAGCTCTTTGACATTCTCTTCAAGCTTTTTCATCTAGCCATTTCCACTTTAGACAACAGTTCTCTTTTGTCAGGTATGGTTTGTTTGTGACTGCTTTATATATCTATCATACAGAAGTGTAGATCTGCATTTCTTTAGATTTATTAAGAGCTGATAAGACTGACTCTAAATAGTGGCCAGAATCAAATAGTAATTCTGCCAAATACACTGAAACACTTTTCTTGTCAGCTTCTAGAAACAGACCTGCAACTCACATAGAAGCTAGTACGGTAGCTTAGTAATTATTCTCCTTGTTTGGGCTCTACTGCCTCCTTTCCTTGCCTGAAAAAGGTTATGTAGTCAATGTTGCTAACACAACTACACTTGTATTGTTCACGGGACAATTGACCATGACCCCATGCAGCTCCCAAAGGTCTATGAGGTCAAAGGGGAGCAGAAGCAAAAAGGCCTCAGGGTGTGGATGTTTAGCAGCTACCTCGAGACTGGAATGACTGTTTAAGCACCTGATGCTTTGCAATGGTGCCAAACATTAGCGAGTACATAGCTGAAAGGTCTTAAACCCGCTCGTCCGGGAGACGAGAGGCAATGATTCAACAGAAAGTACGTTGACAGTGATGGAGACGAAGGGTGCACTGAGTGCACTACCACAGCTAAGAGTACATGTACTTCTGCGAGGTGTGTCATGCTGTGTGTGCATGTTCCTCAGTGCATTGTCTGCACATGTCTGTGATTGTGCTCTTCCACAAGAAAATAGAGTGTCTTGGCCCTGGAGCCGCAGCCAGGCACCCCACCCCCAACACTGAGTCATGATGGCTTTTTGACAGTAGAGCTGGAAGACAAATGCCCCCTGTCCTGCTGAAACATTCATGAAGCCTTATGACCCTCTCCTCCACCTAATGTACCCTAACAGGCCTTTATGGCTTCTCTTTAGCCTAGCGTCACCTTAGTGCTGCTTCCCGGCATCTAAGTTCTTAACACCCTGCCACTGGTGGTCTTTTATGCCCACTCAGCAGTTTGTTGGAGAAGTTAATTTTTTCTTTGCACATGAAGGATGGGCGCAGAACGATTACCCTAAGTCAAACAGCGGGTATCTGCTTTGTGCACATATTTTTGGGGTAGTTAAGGCTGACTTTGTTGTATGCTTCCAGGTTCAGGCTGCTTCCCTTCTTGTTCCTTCCTATCCTTCGTATGTGGTCACTGACAGTCTTTGTAATCTGAATCCGAAGGGGTGCATTGATCTGTTAAGATTGTCACTTTCAAAAAAGCCCCATTAGGGTTTAAGGTTTGACAGCTGATATCAACATCCTTCAGTGTTGTGACAGGTTTAAATGTATCGCTACCCAGAGCCTGAGTGGGGCAAAAGTTGTAGAACAGAAAGAAATGACTGTGGATGGGAAGCTTTAATATGGCGCATGGAGAACGTATGAGCAGCTGCAAAATTTGATTTTTTAACAATCCTGACGCAAGGCAAAAGTCGGAAGACAGAGACTAAATTTAAGAAAAGAGCCAAATAAAAGTGCAGGAAAGCTTTCTGTATTGAGTAAACTGACCTCAGCTTGTCATTGGACCGTGTCCTCTGTGTGTGTCCACCCTGTGTGGGTCCACAGGGAGATCTGGCCTGGGCAATGTGTTTTACTATTCTCCTGGCCTCCCCACTGTGTTTACCTCTCCGTGGTAAAAATGCCATATGCTAAATGGGCTTGTGTTACGGCTCTGGTTTCCTGGCGGACCATAGGCCCCACACACTCCAGCATCCGTCAGAACGGACATCTCAGCTATATCTAAGCCAATAAAGTGGAGCTGCATTGATCTGTTTATGCTTTTTTAACAATCTCCAACACATGAGATTCATCTTGGCCACAGACAATCTTCTGATGGTCATTGATTCATCTGGTAACACCAGGCCAATTAATTAGCGGCGGCAATCATTGCTGCTTTTTGTAGTCAGTCCTTATCGAAGCGTTATCCATTACCTCATGACGTTTGCCATTTCAGTAATGTAACTCCATAATTACTATTTGGTGAAATAGACCACTTCGTTTTGTTTTAACTGAATATTCAGTAAGACACAAAGCCTCTTACAAACTATACATCCCAGACTGCATTATTGACAATGCTTTTATTGACCGAGGTAATAGAAGTCACAGAAAATGGCTCAGGATACGATAAGAGTGAGTCTATATCTCTGATAATGTGCATTCATCAGAAGAAAACTGCAGAGCTCTGCAAAAATGTACATTATTTTCTAATGGGTATATAGTGCCTGCTGAGTTTCAAGGTTCCCGGTATAAAATCTCGCCCTAGGGTCAGTTTTTTTTGTTTTTTTTTTTTTTTTTTTTAGAAACACACATTAGTCTAAATGTCAGTTATCCTTAAAACAATAAATCCTCCTTTGTTCAATAAATTCTGCAACCTTTTTAGATGCTTATTTTTTGTCAAAGAACCCAAGAGTTTAACAGACCAACTACACAGAAACACTACTTCTTTTTCTAGCCACATATATGCATCACAACTTCTACTACCTTTAGGCTCCCTAATGTACTCGCAGGATTTTGCACAAGACTTCACTGTCTTGTGTAAAATGACTTTGATCACAAACTCTGGCAAGCTAACTTTAAGTTAAACTAAACTAACTTTAAATACAATAAACAACAACAACATAGATGGCCATAAATCTTTCCAAATTTGTATATTTCAAGTGATGACAATCACATAGGAGGAAAAGTCAAAAGTTTAGAGTTTCACCAAATATGGTGCAAGAGTTATTATTAATTAGAATGATAAGCTTAGTTTACCAAAAAGTTCTTGTGTGTTTTTTGCTTTCCAAAAGAAAAAGATACACATGCAAAAAAGAGATCCAAGTTAATTTGCCTTGACAAATACCCTAACTTTTAACTTCTTAGATACAAGCAGACTACAGGAATGGGTCGCTGACCACAGGTGAACGTTTGACATTCGCTTCCCTCATCACATCTTTTTCGATCACCCATCTCTACTCCCTCTCTCAGGCTCTCTTGCCACACAGCTCTGCGAGCTCGAGGAGCAAATCAATGCTTCTGAAATGGAGCTGACCTGCAGTCACATTAATGGTGCTCACATCATCTTAAAGGTCTTCCCAGAAGACCTTCCTGCTCACACACTCACACATGCTCCGAACACAGCAGCCAGCAGAGGGGAGACAGAGGTCAATACAGGCTACCCTGCACCAAGTCCTGTTCAGCTTAGCCAGGCCGGCTAACAGTTAAAGGCTTACATTACAGAGTCCTGTTCATTAAGGACCCCAACAAAACCAGAGATCGCCCTCAGACATGGCGGTGTATGTGGGGATATCATATGATCTGCATCTTCTCTGCAACAGGAAGCGTCTGTTTTCTTGACATGAAAAATGAATCAAACACCTTCCAGCCCTGTTGTCTCTGTGTGGGCTTTCTTTCTGTATCACTGACCACAATACATCAATAATGGCACCTCTTACCGTGAGAGATCGACCCCACAGCACCGAAAATTATCAATATTGGAATGCGCAGAGAGGAAAGCTTTTTTTTTTTCATTTTCCATGGCTCCAAGATGCAGACAGACACATGCCACTATTCTTAGTCAAAATCACCTATTCCAAGGATCACCAGCTGAGATGTCAGCTTCAAACAATGCCTCCTCACCACTGTATAGGCGACACACACGCTGACTGCTTCCATTGGAGACCAAATTAGCTGCAATGATGAGCCACTCATTTCTAAAGGCCCTGGTGGAGCTGAAAGGCCTCCTCGGGGGAATAAGGTTTAGATGGGACCCTTCTTCATTCACCTTTTATGGATACTGTGGTAAGGCCTCTGGGTGTGAAAGATTGTCCAGTGTATGAAGGGAATCCTATGCAGGTGATATCAATAGAAGTGGTTTGAGCATAACTGAGTGGTGATACAATATGATGTGATACAACATGTTATAATACAATGTGATATATGTTGTGATGTAGCTTGATACAATATGATATTAGGCAGTACAATGTGAAACGATATGCTACGATATGATATGATGCAATACGATACGTTATAAAGCGATATAATACGATATGATGCGACATGATGCATTGCGATATGCTACGATACAATATGATATGATGCGATATGATACCATATGATGCAATACAATATGATATGATGTGATACGATACGATGTGATATGATGCGATATAATATGAAACCATATAATGCGATACGAAACGATGGGATATGATACGATACGATACGATGCGATGCGATGCGATGCGATGCGATGCGATACGATACGATACGATAGAGCATGACATATTTTTTGTCCCAATGGGGAAATTCATCTTGGACTCACATGATGCACACATAGAGCTTTTGTAGCAAAAACAATGAAAAGATTTAGAAAATCTGCAATATGATATGATACGATGCAGCACAATATCGTGATATTATGTTATGTGGTACGATGTGATGCGATATGATACAGTGCGATACAATGCAAACAGTGGGATACGATACAACATGGTATGATTATTTTTTTCCCTCATTGGTAAATTTGACTTTAACTAACCCGAGGCACACGTATAGCTGCCTCTGTTGCAAAAACTAAACTTTTTTCAAGTGAATTTTTATTGTGATCCTCTTATGACTTTAAACCTTACCATCTGGCCTTCATCTTATGGTCTGAAACATTGTCAGAAGGGAAGCCAAGGACAAAAAACAAATATTTTCAGCATCAAACTGACACCAGTAAGTTTTGTTTTGTTTTTATGACATTTTGCCAATTTTGGATTAGTGCCGTCCTAATTTTCACCTTCCCTTCAATTTCCCTCCAGGTTGAGATGTTTGTACCCTGATTTGAATATTTCAAGCGATGAGTTTTAGGATGAGTTTTAACCAAAAGACATAAAAAACAAACACAAGGGAGAAAGTCAGGGGGAAGAATGCTTAAAAGCCTCTGCAACAGAGAGTAGTCCAGAAAATCAATCCACCTGTACTCCTCTCCACAGAGCGGCAGGATTGGTTACACACGCTAATCATGTGTGTTGATTTCATCCCGGCTGCCTGCATGGAGGACAGCAGCACAGCAGTTTCCCCTTCTGTCCTTGCAGTGTTTGGGCCGAGCGCCTTATTGATCAGAATGAGTAAGTTAATAAGCTTTAGACTCATTCATCAGCAGGGTAGAGACTGGAACTGCACACGGCAGGCTTAATCAAGTCATCAGTGCCCGTCAAGCATGAACACAGTAATTAAAGGAAGAGGGAACATGGAGACGAGGAGAGAGGAGAGGAGCAGGGGTCTATAGGGTTCACCTTTGAAAAGAGATAGAGAACTTCAGTGCTCCATTTATAAAGCACCGATTTATAAAGACAGTGGCTGAGGAACGACACAGTTACAGTCATCGCTCTTTCTTTTGCCATACATAGCTCTCACATTAATCTCGCCTTAGTTAATGAACAGCTGAAATACAATCAGCCAGGCGATCCAAACAGTAACCTGAAGACAGACAATTCATCCCGCAGGCCCAGCTACGCGCACAAACACACACATAAACACAACAAAGAGCGACACACCCCTTCCTCCCCCTAATGACACACACAGCTGAGGAAATCACCAATAATCACCATTATCATCATCATCCTCAATATTCCGCTGCTGCAACAGAAGTGCAGCACGTGAGACAGAGAGGATGATCTCATTTGGTTTTCTTGGTGGATTGCAAAGGCCAGTCAGATTTACAGCAGCAGCTGTGAGTGATGGTGCTCCTTTATAAACAAAAGCCATCAGTCCTGTCTGGAGCAGAGTGAGGAGAAAGGCTGGGGAAGCTCTAATGGGCTCCGTGGCCTGATTTAGAGATGTGGATCCGCGCTGTTGCCACATACGTAACCGAGTCAGGCAAACTTTAGCTGCGTTTTAAGGTCAGGTCAATCGAATAGGCGACCTGTTTTGGAGAATGTTTTTGTAGGACAGGTTCACATTTGTTTCTAGTCTGTGACATGCAACAATACTAACGCACTAGTACGTACGTTTAAACAGCATTTATTCTCTGTGATTGTTCCTCTTCTCCATGTTAACCATCAATAGATTTATTTTGTGTAATTCCAGTAAAGAACAGGGAGGATGAAATCACTTTTTTTGGGGTCTTAATTTCAAATAAGAAACTTCTACTGTATTATCCTAATTAAACTAGTATGCTTTATAGCAATATGGCCATATTTTTATTTTGCTAATTTGGTCTGCTGAAGCTTCAATTTTAACTTCAGCTGAAGTTTTCTTTAATTAAGGACAGAAGAAATGTTTGCAGTGGCCAAAAACCATTTTAATGCACATAACAGGCAAAGTGATGTTGTTTTGAAATAAAAGTGAAAACAATGTCAATCTCTCCTTTAATATTTGGGTAGCATGTGACAGTAAATTGCTAAATTGTTTGCTAATTGCTAAATTATTTTTTAACAGTGTAAGTGTTAGTTGTAATGAGCAGTAAAGCTAAAATTATTCAGAAAGTCTTTGAGGAAAGTTTCTAAGTTCTGAATGTCAGACCAGTTCTCCAAATTAGAGTTTAAAGGGCTGGGTTGGTCATTTTACAAAATAACAAACAGATTTTTCCAATTTTTGTTATAGCTGCTAAGGGCTAATATTGCCAAGATCTCAAAGAGTGAAGATTGTTTGTGTTACTTGCATTAAAATGCAAGCAGGTGCCCTGATCCCCCTGTGTCCTATTAGCCTTAAACCTGACCATTAGACTGTCCCTTCAACTGCTGTGAAAAAACACACACCTAATGAAGGCGACTCCCAGACTGAGTGTCCATTAACTGTAACTGTTGTTGTCCTGTAACACATCTCTGGCGGGGTGCAAAGCTGTGTGTCTACACGGCCTGTACGGCTGTTGTGGTGAGAGAACTGACAGGTTACATTAGTGTCACAGGTGACCATGGAAGCATGGAGGAGCCACGCAGGAAACATCCCATACATGTACATACACACACATTAGTGGGAATATACACACAAGCACATACACACGAATACAAGGACTCTATACACAACACACACACACACACACACACACTATTTCTATTTAACTTAATTAGTTTCCCGTTTGAAGTCTACAGTATGAACAAATGTAAGTAATGTGACGCAAAAAATGACAATAAATTTAATTTATAGCTGTCATGGAGTTACCTGACCAGCATATGCATTCTCAGTTCCATATTTACATAATTAGGTTTCAATATCTTATTTAATATAAACTTTTAATATGTGTCTAAAGAATCTTTGCGAACTCTTAAAAGTTTGGTCAGTTTTTAAAGGGCATTTCTTAAATTGGATTAGATTA